>NW_022265389.1:198111-325611 GCF_002021735.2 Oncorhynchus kisutch
GAGATAGAGACTGTAGAGATAGATACTGTACTACTATAGAGATATATATACTGTAGAGATAGATACTGTAGAGATAGAGACTGTAGAGATAGATACTGTACTACTATAGAGATATATACTGTAGAGATAGATACTGTACTACTATAGAGATATATACTGTAGAGATAGAGACTGTATCACTGTAGAGATAGATACTGTAGAGATAGAGACTGTAGAGATAGATACTGTACTACTATAGAGATAGATACTGTAGAGATAGAGACTGTATCACTGTAGAGATAGATACTGTAGAGATAGATACTGTATCACTATAGAGATAGATACTGTACTACTATAGAGATATATACTGTACTACTATAGAGATAGATACTGTACTACTATAGAGATAGATACTGTACTACTATAGAGATAGATACTGTATCACTATAGAGATAGATACTGTAGCACTGTAGAGATAGATACTGTAGCACTGTAGAGATAGATACTGTATCACTGTAGAGATAGATACTGTATCACTGTAGAGATAGATACTGTATCACTATAGAGATAGATACTGTATCACTATAGAGATAGATACTGTAGAGATAGATACTGTACTACTATAGAGATATATACTGTAGAGATAGATACTGTAGCACTATAGAAATAGATACTGTAGAGATAGATACTGTATCACTATAGAGATAGATACTGTACTACTATAGAGATATATACTGTAGAGATAGATACTGTAGCACTATAGAAATAGATACTGTAGAGATAGATACTGTATCACTATAGAGATAGATACTGTATCACTATAGAGATAGATACTGTATCACTATAGAGATAGATACTGTATCACTATAGAGATAGATACTGTATCACTATAGAGATAGATACTGTAGCACTATAGAAATAGATACTGTAGAGATAGATACTGTATCACTATAGAGATAGATACTGTATCACTATAGAGATAGATACTGTATCACTATAGAGATAGATACTGTACCACTATAGAGATAGATACTGTATCACTATAGAGATAGCTACTGTACCACTATAGAAATAGATACTGTAGAGATAGATACTGTATCACTATAGAGATAGATACTGTATCACTATAGAGATAGATACTGTATCACTATAGAGATAGATACTGTGTCACTGTAGAGATAGATACTGTATCACTATAGAGATATATACTGTAGAGATAGATACTGTATCACTATAGAGATATATACTGTAGAGATACATACTGTATCACTATAGAGATAGATAATGTAGAGATAGATACTGTATCACTATAGAGATATATACTGTAGAGATAGATACTGTATCACTATAGAGATATATATACTGTAGAGATAGAGACTGTATCACTATAGAGATATATACTGTAGAGATAGATACTGTACTACTATAGAGATATATACTGTAGAGATAGATACTATAGAGATATATACTGTAGAGATAGATACTGTATCACTATAGAGATAGATAATGTAGAGATAGATACTGTATCACTATAGAGATAGATACTGTAGCACTATAGAAATAGATACTGTAGAGATAGATACTGTATCACTATAGAGATAGATAATGTAGAGATAGATACTGTATCACTATAGAGATAGATACTGTATCACTATAGAGATAGATACTGTATCACTATAGAGATAGATACTGTATCACTATAGAGATAGATACTGTATCACTATAGAGATAGATACTGTAGCACTATAGAAATAGATACTGTAGAGATAGATACTGTATCACTATAGAGATAGATAATGTAGAGATAGATACTGTATCACTATAGAGAAACTGTAGAGATAGAAACTGTAGATATAGATACCATAGAAACTGTATGTATCTCTATGGCTCCCACCACAGAACTAGAATGAGACTGTATTTTTATGGCTTTCCCAGCCGTAGACAGACTGATATTGAAGCTTTACGTTTTTATATCAACTTGATATTTGCTTCAATAAAGTAAATCGGAAATGATTTCTGCATCTCAAGAAATAGACTACATGTTGTTACATTGATCTGTATAGCGTGTGTGTTTGACCTATGACCTGACTGATATCTGTAGCACTGGGCATTACTACATGTTATTACATTGATCTGTATAGCATGTGTGTTTGACCTATGACCTGACTGATATCTGTAGCACTGGGCATTACTACATGTTGTTACATTGATCTGTATAGCGTGTGTGTTTGACCTATGACCTGACTGATATCTGTAGCACTGGGCATTACTACATGTTACATTGATCTGTATAGCGTGTGTGTTTGACCTATGACCTGACTGATATCTGTAGCACTGGGCATTACTACATGTTGTTACATTGATCTGTATAGCGTGTGTGTTTGACCTATGACCTGACCGATATCTGTAGCACTGGGCATTACTACATGTTGTTACATTGATCTGTATAGCGTGTGTGTTTGACCTATGACCTGACTGATATCTGTAGCACTGGGCATTACTACATGTTGTTACATTGATCTGTATAGCGTGTGTGTTTGACCTATGACCTGACTGATATCTGTAGCACTGGGCATTACTACATGTTGTTACATTGATCTGTATAGCGTGTGTGTTTGACCTATGACCTGACTGATATCTGTAGCACTGGGCATTACTACATGTTGTTACATTGATCTGTATAGCATGTGTGTTTGACCTATGACCTGACTGATATCTGTAGCACTGGGCATTACTACATGTTACATTGATCTGTATAGCATGTGTGTTTGACCTATGACCTGACTGATATCTGTAGCACTGGGCATTACTACATGTTGTTTATTTTCCGTGTCTAAACTGGTTTCTATGTCTGCCACTGACTGTTGTCTCTGTAATCCATAGCTGCTGTTACACGTTTTCATGCTTGTTTGTTTGATTCCCTCTTCTTATTTCTGTCTGTGAAGTCCTCTTGCTTCTGCAGAGATGATAGATGTCTTTGCAAGAGATTTTCACCTTCAATCTTTTTGCAGTTGCGTTCAAAAAATAGAGGGCAGAGAGCATTGAAAGTCCCCGTTGTAAGAGGCTATAACCTGGAGTCACTGTGGCTCTGTCTCTTACAGAACAAAGTGGAAGAGCTTAATCAGAGACTGAGGCAAGCTGTCGATGGTACGTCTCTCTCTCTCTGGTCCACATCGTTGGTCTTATGCCTGAGTAGTAGTAATGCTAATACCTGTGTAATAACACTAATTACAGCAGCCAACAATGTTGTTATTAACATGTTATTACATAGACATGTCAGTAAAGGGTTGTATTATGTCCTATTTCTCATATCACTATTGAATATCCTCTCCAGAGTCTTGTTACCAGCTTTTAGGATGATGGTCTTCTCTTCCAGACAGCAAGAACCTCCCTCATGGTCGGCCTGCAGTTCTGTTCCGTACTAAATACAGCATTCTACACCACAGTGACTATATCAGTGGGTACAGTGAATCACTGTCTATGCCCCTGTGGACGTCCTACACAGTCTCCAAACAGGTATGTCAAACAGGACACAGCCTACGAGTTTCCTACCTGGTTTATTTTGACATCAGCTATATGCTATTTACTGTGATTATAATGGATGTTTGACAAGGGAAAACAGCTCATTCAATAATCCTCTCAAGATAAACCTATGGACTGGTACATACCTCGTCAATACTTTATGTTGACTACTAATTTGAACAGTCGTTGACTACTCATATGAACAGTCGTTGACTACTAATTTGAACAGTCGTTGACTACTAATTTGAACAGTCGTTGACTACTAATTTGAACAGTCGTTGACTACTAATTTGAACAGTCGTTGACTACTAACTTGAACATTCGTTGACTACTAACTTGAACAGTCGTTGACTACTAATTTGAACAGTCGTTGACTACTAATTTGAACAGTCGTTGACTACCAATTTGAACAGTCGTTGACTACTAATTTGAACAGTCGTTGACTACTAATTTGAACAGTCGTTGACTACTAACTTGAACAGTCGTTGACTACTAACTTGAACAGTCGTTGACTACTAACTTGAACAGTCGTTGACTACTAACTTGAACAGTCGTTGACTACTAACTTGAACAGTCGTTGACTACTAACTTGAACAGTCGTTGACTACTAACTTGAACAGTCGTTGACTACCAACTTGAACAGTCGTTGACTACCAATTTGAACAGTCGTTGACTACCAATTTGAACAGTCGTTGACTACCAATTTGAACAGTCGTTGACTACCAATTTGAACAGTCGTTGACTACCAATTTGAACAGTCGTTGACTACCAATTTGAACAGTCGTTGACTACCAATTTGAACAGTCGTTGACTACTAATTTGAACAGTTGTCTAATTTATAGTCTCTAGAGCAGGGCTCTTCAACCCTGTTCCTGGATATATACACCCTCCTGTAGGTTTTAACTCCAAACCTTGTTCCAGGAGAGGACCCTCCTGTAGGTTTTAACTCCAACCCTGTTCCTGGATATATACCCTCCTGTAGGTTTTCACTCCAACCCTGTTCCTGAAGAGGACCCTCCTGTAGGTTTTAACTCGAACCCTGTTCCTAGAGAGATAACCTCCTGTAGGTTTTAACTCCAACCCTGTTCCTGGAGAGCAGGAGGTGATCTCTCTAGGAACAGGGTTGTAGTTAAAACCTACAGGAGGGTATCTCTCCAGGAACAGGGTTGGAGTTAAAACCTACAGGAGGGTTTCTCTCCAGGAACAGGGTTAGAGAGACCTGATCTAGCGTATTGTCAGTGACTACAGTCTACAGTGGTCTAATGTTGTGATTGTGTTTTCCAGGTAGAAGTAACCCCTCTACCAGAGCATCTGACTAACTGTGTCAGACCTGACATCCGTATCCCTCCGGGCTTCAGCCAATCCTGCTCCAACTACAAGGCGGACAAACAGATCTCCTTCGCCTTCCTCTACCCTCCACGTACGTCCTCCATGTTCTCTCCTGTCAGATCCCCTATGGTTGACCAGCGGCTGGTTGCACCAGCTTGACGTGCGACTGGTTCTAACACCACATTCGACTTAGCATTCAAGACCACCTTTGGAACTCCCAGCTGATGCAACCGGTTCATGTACAGTCGTGGCCAAAAGGTTTGAGATTGACACAAATATACGTTTTCATAAAGTCTGCTGCCTCAGTTTGTATGATGGCAATTTGCATATAGTCCAGAATGTTATGGAGAGTGATCAGATGTATTGCAATGAATTGCAAAGTCCCTCTTTGCCATGCAAATGAACTGAATTCCCCCAAAAACATTTCCACTGCATTTCAGTCCTGAAACAAAAGGACCAGCTGACATCATGTCAGTTATTCTCTCGTTAACACAGGTGTGAGTGTTGACGAGGACAAGGCTGGAGATCACTCTGTCATGCTGATTGAGTTTGAATAACAGACTGGAAGCTTCAAAAGGAAGGTGGTGCTTGGAATCATTGCTCTTCCTCTGTCAATGATGGTTACCTGCAAGGAAACATGCCGTCATCATTGCTTTGCACAAAAAGGGCTTCACAGGCAAGGATATTGCTGCCAGTAAGATTTTACCTAAATCAACCATTTATTGGATCATCAAGAACATCAAGGAGAGCGGAATTATTGTGAAGAATGCTTCAGGGTGCCCAAGAAAGTCCAGCAAGCGCCAGGACCGTCTCCTAAAGTTGATTCAGCTGCGGAATCGGGGCACCACCAGTACAGAGCTTGCTCAGGAATGGCAGCAGGCAGGTGTGAGTGCATCTGCACGCACAGTGAGGCGAAGACTTTTGGAGGATGGACTGGTGTCAAGAAGGGCAGCAAAGAAGCCACTTCTCTCCAGGAAAAACATCAGGGACAGACTGATATTCTGCAAAAGGTACAGGGATTGGACTGCTGAGGACTGGTGTAAAGTCATTTTCTCGGATGAATCCCCTTTCCGATTGTTTGGAGCATCCGGAAAAAAGCTTGTCCGGAGAAGACAAGGTGAGCGCTACCATCAGTCCTGTGTCATGCCAACAGTAAATCATCCTGAGACCATTCATGTGTGGGGTTGCTTCTCAGCCAAGGGAGTGGGCTCACTCACAATTTTGCCTAAGAACAAAGCCATGAATAAAGAATGGTACCAACACATCTTCTGAGAGCAACTTCTCCCAACCATCCAGGAACAGTTTGGTGACAAACAATGCCTTTTCCAGCATGATGGAGCACCTTGCCATAAGGCAAAATTGATAACTAAGTGGCTCGGGGAACAAAACATCGATATTTTGGGTCCATGGCCAGGAAACTCCCCAGACCTTAATCCCATTAATCCCATCCTCAAGAGGTGGGTGAACAAACAAAAACCCACACATTCTGACAAACTCCAAGCATTGATTATGCAAGAATGGGCTGCCATCAGTCAGGATGTGGCCCTGAAGTTAATTGACAGCATGCCAGGGCAGATTGCAGAGGTCTTGAAAAAGAAGGGTCAACACTGCAAATATTGACTCTTTGCATCAACTTCATGTAATTGTCAATAAAAGCCTTTGACACTTATGAAATGCTTGTAATTATACTTCAGTATCCATAGTAACATCTGACACAAATATCTAAAGACACTGAGGCATCAAACTTTGTGGAAATTAATGTGTGTCATTCTCAAAACTTTTAGCCACGACTGTACTATAGTTTACAACGCAGCAACAAGACATGAAATGATCTAAACTGTACTGTACATTCTGGAGCCTAGTGGTTAGAGTGTAGGGGCGGCAGGGTAGCCTAGTGGTTAGAGTGTAGAGGGGGCAGGGTAGCCTAGTGGTTAGAGTGTAGAGGGGGCAGGGTAGCCTAGTGGTTAGAGTGTAGAGGCGGCAGGGTAGCCTAGTGGTTAGAGTGTAGAGGTGGCAGGGTAGCCTAGTGGTTAGAGTGTAGAGGGGGCAGGGTAGCCTAGTGGTTAGAGTGTAGAGGTGGCAGGGTAGCCTAGTGGTTAGAGTGTAGAGGCGGCAGGGTAGCCTAGTGGTTAGAGTGTAGAGGGGGCAGGGTAGCCTAGTGGTTAGAGTGTAGAGGGGGCAGGGTAGCCTAGTGGTTAGAGTGTAGAGGCGGCAGGGTAGCCTAGTGGTTAGAGTGTAGAGGGGGCAGGGTAGCCTAGTGGTTAGAGTGTAGAGGGGGCAGGGTAGCCTAGTGGTTAGAGTGTAGAGGTGGCAGGGTAGCCTAGTGGTTAGAGTGTAGAGGCGGCAGGGTAGCCTAGTGGTTAGAGTGTAGAGGTGGCAGGGTAGCCTAGTGGTTAGAGTGTAGAGGGGGCAGGGTAGCCTAGTGGTTAGAGTGTAGAGGGGGCAGGGTAGCCTAGTGGTTAGAGTGTAGAGGCGGCAGGGTAGCCTAGTGGTTAGAGTTTAGAGGCGGCAGGGTAGCCTAGTGGTTAGAGTGTAGAGGGGGCAGGGTAGCCTAGTGGTTAGAGTGTAGAGGGGGCAGGGTAGCCTAGTGGTTAGAGTGTAGAGGCGGCAGGGTAGCCTAGTGGTTAGAGCGTTGGACTAGTAACCGGAAGGTTGCAAGTTCAAACCCCCGAGCTGACAAGGTACAAACCTGAACAGGCAGTTAACCAACTGTTCCTAGGCCGTCATTGAAGATAAGAATGTGTTCTTAACTGACTTGCCTAGTTTAATAAAGATAACTAAAATAAAACACAGATTTTCCACCATTTATTTTTTATCTTTAGAGCTGGCTCCGACCCAAGACGGCAAATTTGATGCAGTCCTCATCACTAACACCGTACCCATGTACCCAGCATTCAAAAGTAAGTCAAACATTTTCTAAAACTACATTAGCATGTCAAATGTAATTCATAGGCCACATTCACAATGTCATCACCAGTGAACAGAAACCACACTGACAAGATGGATTGATGGAACTGTGTCCTGGTTTAGTCCTGTTTTCACTCAGTCTACATTAAATGTTTGAGGAAGTAATTATGTTGACTAACGACCTGCAGACCCAACAACGAGAGGGTCTTAAAAGGAAGACGGAGAGAGTGTGTGTGTGTGTGTGTGTATATCGTGTGTGTGTGTGTGTGTGTCTGAGTGAGTGTGTGTGTGTGTATAGCGTGTGTGTGTGTGTATAGCCTGTGTGTGTGTGTATAGCGTGTGTGTGTGTGTGTATAGCGTGTGGGTCGACAGTTTCGGGGCCGGTCAGTTCTATGACCCTCCAATGTTAAACTGTGCCACTGTGTGTAAGTGCTGACTGTGTACTTGAGGAATGTCCACACCATTAAAATCCCCTCCAGAAATGTATATAGGTACACACAACCCCACCCCCTCTCCATAATGTACACACTTCAAATATGTTGCTTTCCCTCTGAGGTAGAGGCCTGGGTTGGAGAGGATGTTCATGTATGTTTCCTCATGGTTAGAGGATGTTTTTCTGACTGGGTAGTTGTCATGGTTTCCTCATGGTTAGAGGATGTTTTCCTGACTGGGTAGTTGTCATGGTTTCCTCATGGTTAGAGGATGTTTTCCTGACTGGGTAGTTGTCATGGTTTCCTCATGGTTAGAGGATGTTTTCCTGACTGGGTAGTTGTCATGGTTTCTTCATGGTTAGAGGATGTTTTTCTGACTGGGTAGTTGTCATGGTTTCCTCATGGTTAGAGGATGTTTTCCTGACTGCGTAGTTGTCATGGTTTCCTCATGGTTAGAGGATGTTTTCCTGACTGCGTAGATGTCATGGCTTCCTCATGGTTAGAGGATGTTTTCCTGACTGGGTAGATGCCGTGGCTTCCTCATGGTTAGAGGATGTTTTCCTGACTGGGTAGATGTCGTGGTTTCCTCATGGTTAGAGGATGTTTTCCTGACTGGGTAGATGTCGTGGTTTCCTCATGGTTAGAGGATGTTTTCCTGACTAGGTAGATGTCATGGCTTCCTCATGGTTAGGGGATGTTTTCCTGACTGGGTAGATGTCATGGTTAGAGGATGTTTTCCTGACTGGGTAGATGTCGTGGTTTCCTCATGGTTAGGGGATGTTTCCCTGACTGGGTAGATGTCATGGCTTCCTCATGGTTAGAGGATGTTTTCCTGACTGGGTAGTTGTCATGGTTATAGGATGTTTTCCTGACTGGGTAGATGTCATGGTTAGAGGATGTTTTCCTGACTGGGTAGATGTCATGGTTAGAGGATGTTTTCCTGACTGGGTAGATGTCATGGTTTCCTCATGGTTAGAGGATGTTTTCCTGACTGCGTAGATGTCATGGCTACCTCATGGTTATGGGATGTTTTCCTGACTGCGTAGATGTCATGGCTTCCTCATGGTTATGGGATGTTTTCCTGACTGGGTAGATGTCATGGCTTCCTCATGGTTAGAGGATGTTTTCCTGACTGGGTAGATGTCATGGCTTCCTCATGGTTAGAGTATGTTTTCCTGACTGGGTAGATGTTGTGGTTTCCTCATGGTTATGGGATGTTTTCCTGACTGGGTAGATGTCATGGTTTCCTCATGGTTAGAGGATGTTTTCCTGACTGGGTAGATGTCATGGCTTCCTCATGGTTAGGGGATGTTTTCCTGACTGCGTAGATGTCATGGCTTCCTCATGGTTAGAGGATGTTTTCCTGACTGGGTAGATGTCATGGCTTCCTCATGGTTAGGGGATGTTTTCCTGACTGCGTAGATGTCATGGCTTCCTCATGGTTAGAGGATGTTTTCCTGACTGGGTAGATGTCATGGTTTCCTCATGGTTAGAGGATGTTTTCCTGACTGGGTAGATGTCATGGTTAGGGGATGTTTTCCTGACTGCGTAGATGTCATGGCTTCCTCATGGTTAGAGGATGTTTTCCTGACTGGGTAGATGTCATGGTTTCCTCATGGTTAGAGGATGTTTTCCTGACTGCGTAGATGTCATGGTTAGAGGATGTTTTCCTGACTGCGTAGATGTCATGGTTTCCTCATGGTTAGGGCTGGGGGATGTTTTTCTTACTAGGTAGATCACATGGGCAGAAACAACTAGCACTACACTACACTACTACACTACACTACACTACTACACTACACTACTACACTACTACACTACACTACTACACTACATACTACACTACACTACTACACTACACTACACTACCACTACACTACACTACTACACTACTACACTACACTACTACACTACACTACACTACACTACACTACTACACTACACTACTACACTACACTACTACACTACACTACTACACTACACTACTACACTACTACACTACACTACTACACTACACTACACTACACTACTACACTACTACACTACACTACTACACTACACTACTACACTACACTACACTACTACACTACTACACTACTACACTACACTACTACACTACACTACACTACACTACACTACTACCTACACTACTACACTACTACACTACACTACACTACACTACACTACTACACTACACTACTACACTACACTACTACATACTACACTACACTACACTACTACACTACACTACACTACACTACTACACTACACTACACTACACTACACTACACTACACTACACAACCAAATAGAAGGTAATGGGTAACCAACTATAATCTGAACCTACCGTAAATATAATAAAATATAACATGCAATTTAGCATAGAAGCTGGACAAAAAACTGACCAAGATGTTTGTTGAAGTATTGCTTGTTGGGTATTACTGGCAGCTTTAAAGGTTTGTTGGGTATTACTGACAGCTTTAAAGGTTTGTTGGGTATTACTGGCAGCTTTAAAGGTTTGTTGGGTATTACTGACAGCTTTAAAGGTTTGTTGGGTATTACTGACAGCTTTAAAGGTTTGTTGGGAATTACTGACAGCTTTAAAGGTTTGTTGGGTATTACTGACAGCTTTAAAGGTTTGTTGGGAATTACTGACAGCTTTAAAGGTTTGTTGGGTATTACTGGCAGCTTTAAAGGTTTATTGGGAATTACTGACAGCTTTAAAGGTTTGTTGGGAATTACTGACAGCTTTAAAGGTTTATTGGGAATTACTGACAGCTTTAAAGGTTTGTTGGGTATTACTGACAGCTTTAAAGGTTTGTTGGGAATTACTGACAGCTTTAAAGGTTTGTTGGGAATTACTGACAGCTTTAAAGGTTTGTTGGGAATTACTGACAGCTTTAAAGGTTTGTTGGGTATTACTGACAGCTTTAAAGGTTTGTTGGGAATTACTGACAGCTTTAAAGGTTTGTTGGGTCTCAACCAGTCATCACCGTCTTCTATTGATCTGGCCATTCCAGGAAATACACAACTGATCTGATCCAGTCTGTCCTCAGCCCTAAACATACAGGGGTGTAGATCTGATCCAGTCTGTCCTCAGCCCTAAACATACAGGGGTGTAGATCTGATCCAGTCTTACCTCAGCCCTAAACATACAGGGGTAAAGATCTGATCCAGTCTGTCCTCAACCCTAAACATACAGGGGTGTAGATCTGATCCAGTCTGTCCTCAACCCTAAACATACAGGGGTGTAGATCTGATCCTGTCTGTCCTCACAACCCTAAACATACAGGGGTGTAGATCTGATCCTGTCTGTCCTCACAACCCTAAACATACAGGGGTGTAGATCTGATCCAGTCTTACCTCAGCCCTAAACATACAGGGGTAAAGATCTGATCCAGTCTGTCCTCAACCCTAAACATACAGGGGTGTAGATCTGATCCAGTCTGTCCTCAACCCTAAACATACAGGGGTGTAGATCTGATCCTGTCTGTCCTCACAACCCTAAACATACAGGGGTGTAGATCTGATCCTGTCTGTCCTCACAACCCTAAACATACAGGGGTGTAGATCTGATCCTGTCTTACCTCACAACCCTAAACATACAGGGGTGTAGATCTGATCCTGTCTTACCTCAGCCCTAAACATACAGGGGTAAAGATCTGATCCAGTCTGTCCTCAACCCTAAACATACAGGGGTGTAGATCTGATCCAGTCTGTCCTCAACCCTAAACATACAGGGGTGTAGATCTGATCCAGTCTTACCTCAGCCCTAAACATACAGGGGTAAAGATCTGATCCAGTCTGTCCTCAACCCTAAACATACAGGGGTGTAGATCTGATCCAGTCTGTCCTCAACCCTAAACATACAGGGGTGTAGATCTGATCCAGTCTGTCCTCAACCCTAAACATACAGGGGTAAAGATCTGATCCAGTCTGTCCTCAACCCTAAACATACAGGGGTGTAGATCTGATCCAGTCTGTCCTCAACCCTAAACATACAGGGGTGTAGATCTGATCCAGTCTGTCCTCACAACCCTAAACATACAGGGGTGTAGATCTGATCCAGTCTGTCCTCAACCCTAAACATACAGGGGTAAAGATCTGATCCAGTCTGTCCTCAACCCTAAACATACAGGGGTGTAGATCTGATCCAGTCTGTCCTCACAACCCTAAACATACAGGGGTGTAGATCTGATCCAGTCTGTCCTCACAACCCTAAACATACAGGGGTGTAGATCTGATCCAGTCTGTCCTCACAACCCTAAACATACAGGGGTGTAGATCTGATCCTGTCTTACCTCAGCCCTAAACATACAGGGGTAAAGGTCTGATCCAGTCTGTCCTCACAACCCTAAACATACAGGGGTGTAGATCTGATCCTGTCTTACCTCAGCCCTAAACATACAGGGGTGTAGATCTGATCCTGTCTTACCTCAGCCCTAAACATACAGGGGTGTAGATCTGATCCAGTCTTACCTCAACCCTAAACATACAGGGGTGTAGATCTGATCCTGTCTGTCCTCACAACCCTAAACATACAGGGGTGTAGATCTGATCCAGTCTGTCCTCACAACCCTAAACATACAGGGGTGTAGATCTGATCCAGTCTGTCCTCACAACCCTAAACATACAGGGGTGTAGATCTGATCCAGTCTGTCCTCACAACCCTAAACATACAGGGGTGTAGATCTGATCCAGTCTGTCCTCACAACCCTAAACATACAGGGGTGTAGATCTGATCCAGTCTGTCCTCACAACCCTAAACATACAGGGGTGTAGATCTGATCCAGTCTGTCCTCACAACCCTAAACATACAGGGGTGTAGATCTGATCCAGTCTGTCCTCACAACCCTAAACATACAGGGGTGTAGATCTGATCCAGTCTGTCCTCACAACCCTAAACATACAGGGGTGTAGATCTGATCCAGTCTGTCCTCACAACCCTAAACATACAGGTGTGTAGATCTGATCCAGTCTGTCCTCACAACCCTAAACATACAGGGGTGTAGATGCTGCCGAGTTGTAAAGTTTTCCTGATGCTCTTGTAACAGTTTGCCTCTCTCTCTCTCACTCTCTCTCTCTCTCGCTCTCTCTCTCTCTCTCTCTCTCTCTCTCTCTCTCTCTCTCTCTCTCACTCTCTCTCTGTCTCTCCTTCAGGAATATGGAGCTACTTCCAGAAGACTCTTGTGAAGAAGTATGCCATGGAGAGAAATGGGCTCAACTTGATCTGTGGGCCCATATTTGACTACGACTACGATGGCCTGAGAGACTCGGCAGAGAAAATTAAACAGTAAGGGTTTTTGGTCTTCACTGACATACAGGCTACGTCCCAAAAAGGCCCCTATTAGAGTGCACTATTTTGGATCGGAGCCCTTAATTCCCTTTATAGTGCACTACTGTTGACCAGTGCTGGTCAATGGAAGTGCACTTTAACCTCTACGGGATTGATGTCCGGTTGAGCTAACGTGCGCTAATTTGATTAGCATGACATTGTAAGTAACAAGAACATTTCCCAGGACATAGACATGTTTTTTTATTGGCAGAAAGCTTAAATTCTTGTTAATCTAACTGCACTGTCCAATTTACAGTAGCTATTACAGTGAAATAATGCCATGCTATTGTTTGAGGAGAGTCCACAGTTATATACTTGAAAATGTAGTAACCAATTAGGCACATCTGAGCAGATTTGATACAACATTTTGAACAGTAATACAATGGTTCATTGAATCAGTCTAAAACTTTGCACATACACTGCTGCCATCTAGTGGCCAAAATCTAACCTGCGCCTAATCTGCAGTAATACGTTGTGGCCTTTCTCTTGCATTTCAAAGATGACGGAACAACAAAAATGCATGTTTTTTTTCTTTGTATTTTCTTCTACCAGATCTATTGTGTTATATTCTCCTACATTCATTTAAAATGTCCACAAACTTCAAAGTGTTTCCTTTCAAATGGTATCAAGAATATGCATATCCTTGCTTCAGGTCCTGAGCTACAGGCAGTTAGATTTGAGCTACATGTTATTTTAGATGAAAACTGAAAGAAAGGGTTCGACCCGACCCGTAAGAGGTTTTAAAAGGAACAGGGTTTAATTTGGGAAGCAACCACAATACAACATAGTACTGTACTTCTCAATGGGAAGTCAGACACATAGTACTGTACTTCTCAATGGGAAGTCAGACACATAGTACTGTACTTCTCAATGGGAAGTCAGACACATAGTACTGTACTTCTCAATGGGAAGTCAGACACATAGTACTGTACTTCTCAATGGGAAGTCAGACACATAGTACTGTACTTCTCAATGGGAAGTCAGACCCAAACCTCGTTTTGCATCTTAATGATTTGGAACAGTCAATGTTTCTCTTTCCTTTCCTGCACAAGGTCAATATTCTATTTCGTATTTTACTCATCCGTCAAAGTAGAGGCAGGGGCGGCAGGGTAGCCTAGTGGTTAGAGTGTTGGACCGGAAGGTTGCAAGTTCAAACCTCCGAGCTGACAAGGTACATGTTGTCGTTCTGCCCCTGAACTGGCAGTTAACCCACTGTTCCTAGGCCGTCATTGAAAATAACAATTTGTTCTTAACTGACTTGCCTAGTTAAATAAAGGTAAAAATGATCCAGCAAAATGTAGTTGTAGGGCCACCTAGTGGCTAAAATCTGTCATTACAAATATCTGTACTGCTGGCTCTATTCAATCATCATGGTCATAATGTCACTGAACCTCACATAGAGCCTTCATGTGATTGAATGTGTGTTCTCTGTCTGTGGGACTGTGCTGTCTCATAGTTACAGACTGTCCTCTGTCTGTGGGACAGACCCTCTCCTGTCTCATAGTTACTGACTGTCCTCTGGCTACATGTGTGTTCTCTGTCTGTGGGACTGTGCTGTCTCATAGTTAGACTGTCCTCTGGCGAAATGTGTGTTCTCTGTCTGTGGGACTGTGCTGTCTCATAGTTAGACTGTCCTCTGGCGAAATGTGTGTTCTCTGTCTGTGGGACAGAGTTACTGACTGTCCTCTGGCTATTTTGTCTACAGGTATGGAAGTGGTTCAGGGCCCATTCCAACCCACTACTACTGTGTGATAACCAGTTGTCTGGACTTCACCCAGGCTGAGGACATCTGTACTGGACCTCTTAGCAGCTCTGCCTTCATCCTACCACACCGCTCAGACAACGACGAGAGCTGCAGTGTGAGTCCCTGGCTACGTCCAAAATGGCATAGGGCTGCTACATAGGGCTTCTACATAGGGCTGCTACATAGGACTGCTACATAGGGCTGCTACATAGGACTGCTACATAGGGCTTCTACATAGGGCTTCTACATAGGACTGCTACATAGGGCTGCTACATAGGGCTTCTACATAGGGCTGCTACATAGGGCTTCTACATAGGGCTGCTACATAGGGCTTCTACATAGGACTGCTACATAGGGCTGCTACATAGGGCTTCTACATAGGGCTGCTACATAGGGCTTCTACATAGGGCTTCTACATAGGGCTGCTACATAGGGCTGCTACATAGGGCTTCTACATAGGGCTGCTACATAGGGCTTCTACATAGGGCTTCTACATAGGGCTGCTACATAGGACTTCTACATAGGGCTTCTACATAGGGCTTCTACATAGGACTGCTACATAGGACTGCTACATAGGACTGCTACATAGGACTGCTACATAGGACTGCTACATAGGACTGCTACATTGGCCTCTGATCAAAGGGAGTGTATTGTGTAGGGAACAGGGTGCTATTGCCTCACACACAGAGAGAGAAATTGTGAGAGAGACAGAAAGAGACAAGAAAGGGGCAACCAGTGACGAATAAACACCATTGTAAATACAACCCATATTTATGTTGATTTATTTCCCCTTTTGTACTTTTAACTATTTGCACATTGTTACACTGCATATAGAAATATGACATTTGAAATGTGTCTATTCCTTTGAACCTTGTGAGTAATGTTTACTGATCATTTGATTATTTGTCTATTTGACTTGCTTTGTCAGTGTAAACATGTTTCCCATGCCAATAAAGTCCCTTGAATTGAGAGAGAGATCTCAAAGCGTCATGAAATGTGCAGGTAGCTGACGTTGTCTTCGTCCCCCCAGAGCTCTGAGGATGAGTCTAAGTGGGTGGAGGATCTGATGAAGTTGCACACGGCCCGGGTCCGAGACGTGGAGATCCTCACGGGCCTGGACTTCTACCGTCGGACTAGCCGGAGTTACCCTGAAATCCTCTCACTGAAGACTCACATGCACACGTATGAGAGCGAGATCTAAACCACTGTCTACCTACCCTCTCCTGTCTACCTACCCTCTCCTGTCTACCTACCTGTCTACCTACCCTCTCCTGTCTACCTACCTGTCTACCTACCCTCTCCTGTCTACCTACCCTCTCCTGTCTACCTACCCTCTCCTGTCTACCTACCCTCTCCTGTCTACCTACCCTCTCCTGTCTCCTGTCTCCCTCCCCTCTCCTGTCTCCCTACCCTCTCCTGTCTCCTGTCTCCCTACCCTCTCCTGTCTACCTCCCCTCTCCTGTCTCCCTACCCTCTCCTGTCTCCCTGCCCTCTCCTGTCTCCCTGCCCTCTCCTGTCTCCCTGCCCTCTCCTGTCTCCCTACCCTCTCCTGTCTCCCTACCCTCTCCTGTCTCCCCACCCTCTCCTGTCTCCCTACCCTCTCCTGTCTCCCTACCCTCTCCTGTCTCCCTACCCTCTCCTGTCTCCCTACCCTCTCCTGTCTCCCTACCCTCTCCTGTCTCCCTGCCCTCTCCTGTCTCCCTGCCCTCTCCTGTCTCCCTACCCTCTCCTGTCTCCCTACCCTCTCCTGTCTCCCTACCCTCTCCTGTCTCCCTGCCCTCTCCTGTCTCCCTACCCTCTCCTGTCTCCCTACCCTCTCCTGTCGCCCTACCCTCTCCTGTCGCCCTACCCTCTCCTGTCTCCCTACCCTCTCCCTACCCTCTCCTGTCTCCCTACCCTCTCCCTACCCTCTCCTGTCTCCCTACCCTCTCCCTACCCTCTCCTGTCTCCCTACCCTCTCCCTACCCTCTCCTGTCTCCCTACCCTCTCCCTACCCTCTCCTGTCTCCCTACCCTCTCCTGTCTCCCTACCCTCTCCTGTCTCCCTCTCCTCTCCTGTCTCCCTACCCTCTCCTGTCTCCCTACCCTCTCCTGTCTCCCTACCCTCTCCTGTCTCCCTACCCTCTCCTGTCTCCCTACCCTCTCCTGTCTCCCTCTCCTCTCCTGTCTCCCTACCCTCTCCTGTCTCCCTACCCTCTCCTGTCTCCCTACCCTCTCCTGTCTCCCTACCCTCTCCTGTCTCCCTACCCTCTCCTGTCTCCCTACCCTCTCCTGTCTCCCTACCCTCTCCCTACCCTCTCCTGTCTCCCTACCCTCTCCTGTCTCCCTACCCTCCACCACAGCTCCGATGGTCTGGTGTATATTTTTGAATATGTCGTGTTGTTTTTTCACATGTATTATTCTAAATGTTTATTCATGGCTGTTCTGTTCCTCTGTCATTTCCTGTCCCTCTTTATTTTTGTTTTTTTGATGATTAACAAGCATGAATTTAATTATTTGTTGTTACTTGTATTGATAATGTGGTGTGTTGTTGTATGTGTGTGTGTGTTGTTGTATGTGTGTGTATGTGTGTGTGTGTGTGTGTGTTGTATGTGTGTGTGTTGTATGTGTGTGTGTTGTATGTATCTGTGTGTGTGTTGTATGTATGTGTGTGTGTTGTATGTGTGTGTTGTATGTATGTATGTGTGTGTGTTGTATGTGTGTGTGTTGTATGTATGTGTGTGTGTGTGTTGTATGTATGTGTGTGTGTGTGTGTGTGTGTTGTATGTGTGTGTTGTATGTATGTGTGTGTGTTGTATGTATGTGTGTGTGTTGTATGTGTGTGTTGTTGTATGTGTGTGTGTGTGTGTTGTATGTATGTGTGTGTGTGTGTGTGTGTGTTGTATGTGTGTGTTGTATGTATATGTGTGTGTTGTATGTATGTGTGTGTGTTGTATGTATGTGTGTGTGTTGTATGTGTGTGTTGTTGTATGTGTGTGTGTTGTATGTGGTGTTTCTGATGAATGTCTTGCTGGTGATGGCTGAGAGTACTGTGTTAATAATCAGCTCTGTCTGTCTGTACTGTGGACAATAATCAGCTCTGTCTGTACTGTGGACAATAATCAGCTCTGTCTGTACTGTGGACAATAATCAGCTCTGTCTGTCTGTACTGTGGACAATAATCAGCTCTGTCTGTCTGTACTGTGGACAATAATCAGCTCTGTCCGTCTGTACTGTGGACAATAATCAGCTCTGTCTGTCTGTACTGTGGACAATAATAATAGTGAACCTGTAGTGTTGACATCCTTTTAAATATGTACCAGACACCTGTTTGTGACCCACTTATTTATGCCTGATGTTTTAATCCAATAAACCTTTTTGTACGACCTCGTCTGTTACTGCGGCGTATCGGGGAAGTTGGCAGCGAGGTCAGAGGTCATTGCTGCTCACCATTGTTGGTTTGATTTAATGCTAACGATGTTAGCATTATGATCATCAATTAAAACATTTAAAAAAACATCAATCAATGTTTGACAGGCTGTTCCTGTAGTTGGGAGATTTCATTTCAGTAATAAATGTGTGTTTGAATGGGTTTGGTGACAGGCTCGAATGGGCTCCCGAGTGACACAGCGGTCTAAGGCGCTGCATCTCAGTGCTAGAGGCGTCATTTACAGACACCCTGGTTCGAATCCAAGGCTGTATGTATTACAACTGGCCGTGATTGGGAGTCCCATAGGGCGGCGCACAACTGGCCCAGCGTTGTTAGGGTTTGGCCGGTGTCGGCCGTCATTGTAATTAAGAATTTGTTCTTAACTGACTTGCCTAGATAAATAAAGGTGACTTTTTTTTTTAAATGGCAAGAGATCCTGACAGGCTTTTAACTTGTAGTCTAAACGCTACAGAAATGTCTACCTACAACATTCCTCCAAGGATGAAATCTAGGAAGTGAATCTGGTCTGACTCAAACCTGCTAATCTCAGTGGACGCTTTCCCAGACCTACAATTAAAGGTTTTAATCGAGGCACATCGGATTACACTGCCAACACCCGTCTGTCTGTCTCAACACTACAGCGATGATATACTGTAGTGTTCTCAGTCATTTATCTCAGTGCGAGAGACGAGAGAAAATGTATTTTACCAGCTGTCTGCCGGTAAATGACTGGACACCCTGTGTACTGTACGTCCTGAATGGTAACCCATTCTCTACACAGGCAGCTCAATTCTCATATTTCTTCCCCCACTATTTGGTCTTTCAACCAATCAGATCTCTTTCAGAGGTGATCTGATTGGCCAAAAGACCAATTAGTGGGGAAAAGTTCAGAATTAGTCTGCCTGTGTAAACGCAGCCATGGTGCATAGTTTTGACCGGGGCCCATAGGGATTCTATAGGGACTAAGACGCGATTTGTCTTTGTTTATGAATGGTCACTCATACTGGCCCCTGCTACACTATAGAAATTGGGCGTCCAGCATTGCAATCAGCCATTGGGGAAATGCTTCTTTTGAAATCGCTGTTTCACTGCCCATGTTGCGGGCAATGGCGGCGTCCAAACTCAATCATCACAGAGAGTTAATTATTGATGGCTTGACGTGCATGTTAATTCTATCTTGTGAATTGAAATAAAAGTTCATTTTGGTTGCATTTGGCCTCGGCTATACACCGCTGGTTATTTTACTAAGATTTATAAAGTCAAGAAACTACTACTATTTACTTAGCTAGCTACACTGACTACCGATGTTCACAAAATGTAAACAAAAGCAACTTGTGTAATTTGAGTATTATTTAGTACAACCACTCGCAACAATTGAATGAGTACTTGCGAAAAACTTGGCCAACAGTTATTGTACTTAGGCATAATAGATGAATATGTTACAGTGCAGTAGGGGAAAACAGAATAAAGACGCTCAGCCCCTCTGCTATTCTCCGCTCCCAAATCAACGTGCTTGTGTGTAGCAGGTGGAACGGCACATTGACACAACGCGGACGGCAACGCGACGCTTCTGTCGGAGCTGAGCTGTGATGTGCTGTACTTTTCCAATTAGCTCTACAGACCACCGGGAGAGGACAGTGTGCCGGACCAGGGATACCGCAGTTATGGTCATGGATAACTTTTACTCTGGATAGGAATAACAATAGAGGTAATGTTTCGTTATACTTTCCTGCACTTCTTAAATGTCCCACAAGGTGTCGCTGTTTTATATATAGTGGTTTTATACACCCGTTCTGGGAGAGCTTTGAGCTTTCAGTAATTTCACAGACTTGTAAAAGAGCGTTGGAAGTTCGAACCCACCATATTCTCTAATAGTCATTAAGAATTTTATGTCGCATTCATTCGACGGGGTTGTCACTAAACTAACTATGCATTAACCTTATATGAAAGGTGTTGTGACTCCGTTTTAGGTCAATTAAATGTACATCAACTGTTGTCTAACAATCTATCTACACGGTATATCATGACGGTTGGAATAAAGAGAAACAAATCAGAAGTTATAGAAAATATACATATTTAATGTCAAATCATGAGTAAGTACAGTATTATTATATTGACCGAAAAGGCTGAGCGAAACACAACCAGAGTAGACGTACAGACACTATATAGAATTCATATTTACATTCGGTTTACAAACACATACAGACACTATATAGAATTCATATTTACATTCGGTTTACAAACACACAGACACTATATAGAATTCATATTTACATTCGGTTTACAAACACACAGACACTATATAGAATTCATATTTACATTCGGTTTACAAACACACAGACACTATATAGAATTCATATTTACATTCGGTTTACAAACACATACAGACACTGTGTATTTAATACACGCTCGCACCAACTATACAGTAAAGTATTCACATAACGTGTATCTTTCTACAAGAGACCATAGGAGGAGTAGAAAATTACCGTTCTGTTTTTAAGGAAAATCTACATTGCGTCGCAGTCAATGACAGTATATATCAGAACTGGGTGACATATATATATATATATATATATTGACTTAGCTTGAGTTAGCTTGACTTAACTTGACTTAGCTTGACTTAGCTTGAGTTAGCTTGACTTAACTTGACTTAGCTTGACTTAACTTGACTTAGCTTGAGTTAGCTTGACTTAGCTTGAGTTAGCTTAACTTGACTTAGCTTGACTTAACTTGACTTAGCTTGAGTTAGCTTGACTTAACTTGACTTAGCTTGACTTAACTTGACTTAGCTTGACTTAGCTTGACTTAACTTGACTTAACTTAGCTTGAGTTAGCTTGACTTAACTTGACTTAACTTGACTTAACTTAACTTGACTTAACTTGACTTAGCTTGACTTAACTTGACCTAGCTTGACTTAGCTTGACTTAACTTGACTTAGCTTGACTTAGCTTGACTTAGCTTGACTTAACTTGACTTAGCTTGACTTAACTTGACTTAGCTTGAGTTAGCTTGACTTAACTTGACTTAACTTGACTTAGCTTGACTTAACTTGAGTTAGCTTGAGTTAGCTTGACTTAACTTGACTTAGCTTGACTTAACTTGACTTAGCTTGACCTAGCTTGCCCTGTACAATGCAACCAATGGAATAGTCTCATAAACTGCCAACTCCACCCACAGCCTGCACACTGTTTTGACACATGTATTTGACCCAGGTCTGACGTGTAAGTGGGGCGGGGCTAGAGGTCCAAGATCGGAGACTTACAGGCTGGCTGTTGAAAGCGACAGTACATTATGAAGAACAACCTTTTGACCTGGCTGTCGACATGACTGTTGTGTGGGCCAAGACCGGGTTGACTGGAGAGCCTGGGAGAGGGCAAGAGTCTGCAAACATCTACAAGGTCAAAGGTCAGAGGAATGAGGGGGGGATAGAAACACAGGTTTTCACCAGAACAAATACAACAGTGAGCAGGTGTTGCTTTCACCAGACATTTCTTTTGTGACGTGCAGCTGGAGAATTGTTGGACGTGCAGACATTGCACTTGAAATGATTGTAGGTAGCCTAACCGCTATTTCGGGAAATACCTCTGGAACAGTGAGAGGCTGTCTAAAACGGACCCAGGAGCTGTGTATGATCTCCTGAGGCCGTTTGAGTCAGAGTCTGTTTAAAGCTGACCCATGAGCTGTGTATGATCACTGAGGCCGTTTGCAGTAAGCAGAAAAGGAAAACTCTGTCGTTATGATACACTAAAGCACAACGTTTCCAGTTATATCAGATGCAGAAAGCTCATCCATTCTGTAAAAGTAGCTAAGTGCTGACTGTGAGAATCTCAATTGCATACTCCTCGCGTCCTCTCTCTTCGCACCTCTCTCTTCGCGATAAGTATACAATTGAGATTCTCCCTCATGAGACCAACCATACACCTTCAGGAAGATGTTGTCAAGAACATTTAGAGTCACGAACATATAGAGTCACCCGACTACAGTACAGTACAATACTACTGTCACGGAGGAATAGGAGAAACTGTCGTTGTGTCTGTGGTAACAGCGTTATAACCTGTAACCGCTGTAGATCAGGTCTGATGGTCGATACACGACGTTGTCTCTGGGACAGTGGTAGTGGCAGGCGCAGGTGTTGATGAACATAACGGGTTTCTTGATGGCTTCACCCTGAGCACATTGGAACTGCACCTGCACTGTCTCGGTGCTGTGGGGGGTGCAGCAACGCCCGTCCGTACACACACCACAGTACCGGGGCTTGTAGGTCAGCACACTGGTGCAGTTCTTATAGCTGAACCGGACGGGTTTCACCGCCTTCCTCATCCTCAGGCACTTGCTTCCTCTCTGAGGATTTAGAGGAGGGAAATGGTTGTCAGTCGGCGAAACACTGGAATACTTCTGTCCTGTATTTTTGTCAGAGCTCTTGTGAGTTTTGTTAGTCGGAAGATTTGCATTTAGTCTGAATGGCAAGTGGAACTTGAACTTCTATTCTGCTATTTAAATTCGTGATGTATTTTCCCTCTACAACTGTGCTTTGGGTTGTATTATTAATATAGTAACAGTGGGTTGAGTATCCTACCTTAGGAATATCCTACTGCTGGTATTAGTATAGTAACAGTGGGTTGAGTATCCTACCTTAGGAATATCCTACTGCTGGTATTAGTATAGTAACAGTGGGTTGAGTATCCTACCTTAGGAATATCCTACTGCTGGTATTAGTATAGTAACAGTGGGTTGAGTATCCTACCTTAGGAATATCCTACTGCTGGTATTAGTATAGTAACAGTGGGTTGAGTATCCTACCTTAGGAATATCCTACTGCTGGTATTAGTATAGTAACAGTGGGTTGAGTATCCTACCTTAGGAATATCCTACTGCTGGTATTAGTATAGTAACAGTGGGTTGAGTATCCTACCTTAGGAATATCCTACTGCTGGTATTAGTATAGTAACAGTGGGTTGAGTATCCTACCATAGGAATATCCTACTGCTGGTATTAGTATAGTAACAGTGGGTTGAGTATCCTACCTTAGGAATATCCTACTGCTGGTATTAGTATAGTAACAGTGGGTTGAGTATCCTACCTTAGGAATATCCTACTGCTGGTATTAGTATAGTAACAGTGGGTTGAGTATCCTACCTTAGGAATATCCTACTGCTGGTATTAGTATAGTAACAGTGGGTTGAGTATCCTACCTTAGGAACATCCTACTGCTGGTATTAGTATAGTAACAGTGGGTTGAGTATCCTACCTTAGGAATATCCTACTGCTGGTATTAGTATAGTAACAGTGGGTTGAGTATCCTACCTTAGGAATATCCTACTGCTGGTATTAGTATAGTAACAGTGGGTTGAGTATCCTACCTTAGGAATATCCTACTGCTGGTATTAGTATAGTAACAGTGGGTTGAGTATCCTACCTTAGGAACATCCTACTGCTGGTATTAGTATAGTAACAGTGGGTTGAGTATCCTACCATAGGAATATCCTACTGCTGGTATTAGTATAGTAACAGTGGGTTGAGTATCCTACCTTAGGAATATCCTACTGCTGGTATTAGTATAGTAACAGTGGGTTGAGTATCCTACCTTAGGAATATCCTACTGCTGGTATTAGTATAGTAACAGTGGGTTGAGTATCCTACCATAGGAATATCCTACTGCTGGTATTAGTATAGTAACAGTGGGTTGAGTATCCTACCTTAGGAACATCCTACTGCTGGTATTAGTATAGTAACAGTGGGTTGAGTATCCTACCTTAGGAACATCCTACTGCTGGGATTAGTATAGTAACAGTGGGTTGAGTATCCTACCTTAGGAATATCCTACTGCTGGTATTAGTATAGTAACAGTGGGTTGAGTATCCTACCTTAGGAATATCCTACTGCTGGTATTAGTATAGTAACAGTGGGTTGAGTATCCTACCTTAGGAATATCCTACTGCTGGTATTAGTATAGTAACAGTGGGTTGAGTATCCTACCTTAGGAATATCCTACTGCTGGTATTAGTATAGTAACAGTGGGTTGAGTATCCTACCTTAGGAATATCCTACTGCTGGTATTAGTACAGTAACAGTGGGTTGAGTATCCTACCTTAGGAATATCCTACTGCTGGTATTAGTATAGTAACAGTGGGTTGAGTATCCTACCTTAGGAATATCCTACTGCTGGTATTAGTAGAGTGACAGTGGGTTGAGTATCCTACCTTAGGAATATCCTGCTGCTGCTAATGCTGGTATTAGTAGAGTGACAGTGGGTTGAGTATCCTACCTTAGGAACATCCTACTGCTGGTATTAGTATAGTAACAGTGGGTTGAGTATCCTACCTTAGGAATATCCTACTGCTGGTATTAGTAGAGTGACAGTGGGTTGAGTATCCTACCTTAGGAATATCCTACTGCTGGTATTAGTATAGTAACAGTGGGTTGAGTATCCTACCTTAGGAATATCCTACTGCTGGTATTAGTATAGTAACAGTGGGTTGAGTATCCTACCTTAGGAATATCCTACTGCTGGTATTAGTATAGTAACAGTGGGTTGAGTATCCTACCTTAGGAATATCCTACTGCTGGTATTAGTATAGTAACAGTGGGTTGAGTATCCTACCTTAGGAATATCCTACTGCTGGTATTAGTATAGTAACAGTGGGTTGAGTATCCTACCTTAGGAATATCCTACTGCTGGTATTAGTACAGTAACAGTGGGTTGAGTATCCTACCTTAGGAATATCCTACTGCTGGTATTAGTATAGTAACAGTGGGTTGAGTATCCTACCTTAGGAATATCCTACTGCTGGTATTAGTAGAGTGACAGTGGGTTGAGTATCCTACCTTAGGAATATCCTGCTGCTGCTAATGCTGGTATTAGTAGAGTGACAGTGGGTTGAGTATCCTACCTTAGGAACATCCTACTGCTGGTATTAGTATAGTAACAGTGGGTTGAGTATCCTACCTTAGGAATATCCTACTGCTGGTATTAGTAGAGTGACAGTGGGTTGAGTATCCTACCTTAGGAATATCCTACTGCTGGTATTAGTATAGTAACAGTGGGTTGAGTATCCTACCTTAGGAATATCCTACTGCTGGTATTAGTAGAGTGACAGTGGGTTGAGTATCCTACCTTAGGAATATCCTGCTGCTGCTAATGCTGGTATTAGTAGAGTGACAGTGGGTTGAGTATCCTACCTTAGGAACATCCTGCTGCTGTTTGTCGCAGGGCCTGACGATGCACAGACGCGTCTGCTTGACCATCTCACAGCGGGGGTTCTTGTTGGTGACCCGGGTGGAGATGCTCATGCCACAGGTCCGAGAGCAGGCGCCCCACTCCGTAGTCTGCTCTATGCAGTTAGTACTGGGGTCCCACGAGTCAAACCCCACTGTCTCCTCCTGTCTGTAGGCTGTACGGGAGGACAGGGAGAGACACACCGGATGAGACAGATGTTGCCATGGGAAATACAGATTCACGCTAGATTGATTGATGGATGTAAGAATTACTGGTCAAAAGTGCATCAGAGGAAACTTATGTTTGGCTGGTATTGGGATCTGTGTGGTTTGCATAATTAATTCCCCTACATTGGTGTATAATCAATATACAGGTAATCCAATTCACAGTTCTATCGGAATTTCTTTAGGTGCCTAAAGTCCATTGATCACAGATTAAGAACGATCCAAGGTGCATCACATTCCAGAGAACATGAAATGGAATGTTTTGGCTCCAGAGTTCTACACAGAGGCTTCCGGGGATAAATCAACTTGCTCTGTGAGTCTCTCGCTCTGTAGTCCGAGGCAATTCAGCATTTCCCTTCACACAGAGCCAGCCAGGTCAACCTAGAGGCATGCCAGAATCTGTCTCTTGACTTTGTGGCTTGCACCAGAGTATCAGTCACGTCAGAAGCAGAGAGAAGTAGAGAGAGGAACTGCGTCCCACGTGGAACCCTATTTGCTATGTAGTACACTAGAGACTGTTATTTTACTGCTACTCTTTAATTCATTGTTATTTGATATTAAAACATTTATTTTACTGATGCTCTTTAATTATTTGTTATTTGTTATTTAATAATTTTTTACTTAACACTTATTTTTCTTAAAACTGCATTGTTGGTTAAGGGCTTGTCAGAAATTATTTCACTGTAAGGTCTACCTACATCTGTTGTATTCAGCATTTCACTGTAAGGTCTACTACACCTGTTGTATTCAGCATTTCCCTGTAAAGTCTACTACACCTGTTGTATTCAGCATTTCCCTGTAAGGTCTACTACACCTGTTGTATTCAGCATTTCACTGTAAAGTCTACCTACACCTGTTGTATTAAGCATTTCACTGTAAGGTCTACCTACACCTGTTGTATTCAGCATTTCACTGTAAGGTCTACTACACCTGTTGTATTCAGCATTTCCCTGTAAGGTCTACTACACCTGTTGTATTCAGCATTTCACTGTAAGGTCTACTACACCTGTTGTATTCAGCATTTCACTGTAAGGTCTACTACACCTGTTGTATTCAGCATTTCACTGTAAGGTCTACTACACCTGTTGTATTCAGCATTTCACTGTAAGGTCTACTACACCTGTTGTATTCAGCATTTCACTGTAAGGTCTACTACACCTGTTGTATTCAGCATTTCACTGTAAGGTCTACTACACCTGTTGTATTCAGCATTTCACTGTAAGGTCTACTATACCTGTTGTATTCAGCATTTCACTCTAAGGTCTACTATACCTGTTGTATTCAGCATTTCACTGTAAGGTCTACCTACACCTGTTGTATTCAGCATTTCACTGTAAGGTCTAGTACACCTGTTGTATTCAGCATTTCACTGTAAGGTCTACTACACCTGTTGTATTCAGCATTTCACTGTAAGGTCTACTACACCTGTTGTATTCGGCACATGTGACAAATAACATTTGGATCTGATTTGAGTGCAGATAGACTGAGTGCTTACCAGCCATGGCGAAGCTTCCCAAGGCACTGGCCTCTGGTTGGGGCTCACATACCCACTTCTCACAGCACTCCCCTGGGACCGCCACCTTCCTGGGTAGAGGGCAGTCTGGGCCCGGCAGCATCACGTCCAGGTTGCAGCGCGGCACGCAGGCGATCTGACCGTCCCTGCAGGTGCACTGATACTTGCAGCTAGGGAAGAAGGTCTCTCCGTTCTGGTACACTGAACCGTCCAACAGGCAGATGTCTCCCTCATGTGCTGTGGAAGAGAGGAGGACACAAGAAAAGCACAAATCATAATTTAACATTTTTCATTTCCAATACTCAAATCTGGATAAAATCCAAAATGTCATATGTTTAAGTGTTTGTGTCTTCAAATGAATGTGAATTGTCATCATCATCATCATCAATAGCTCTTAGATAGGGGCGGGGCCCCCGCTACCACTCTTTGTTTACCTTTGACCTTTTTCAAAAGGAGGCGAGAGAAGACGAGAGGTACGCAGGAGTTGAGCAAATCCAATTGAGACAAGGCCAGGGGATCTACCCCGTTCTGACACCTACACTAGAACATCACTGGTTCAATATAATTAACAAATGACTCACCGACACAGACACCTGTCCTCTGGTGTACATCGGCCGTGTAGTCGCAGTTCAGACCCCTGTGTGTATCACAGGGACTTATTTCCGAGCACGCCTCTCCTTTCTGCCTTGCACAGACCAGACAGCATGCGCAGTCATCCAGAATCAACTGGACCCCGGGGGCGCACAGCGGAGGCTCCTGCGGACAGAGGCACCTGGTCTGACACACCTGCGCCAAGATCTGGGAGCAAATCTGGAGAGAAAAAAGGGAAAACTGTGTTCAAGTGTGACTTTTCAAAGTTGTTGCTCCTTGCTTTTCTATCCTTCACGTAATATAGTTTGGATGAGTCTACTCTGTAACGCCAACTGAATTTATTTACCTGTGTTGAAATGTAGAAAATGAAAAGGGTTCTCTCTGCAAGCTTAGACATCCTGATTCAGTGAAAGGTAGTTCTCTGTGTAGACTTTTCCCTCCTTTGTATCTTGCTGAAGCTCTGTAAATCCCTTTGGCGTGCTTCAGAAGTGTGTGCAGAGCCATTTATAACGGTCCTGTCTAACGACACAGTGACGCGTGAAGGAGGAATGGAGGAGGGGGAGGAGGAGGAGGAGGGGAAGGAGGAGGGATGGAGGAGGGGGAAGGAGGAGGGGGAAGGAGGATGGAAGGGGATGATGGAGGGAGGGAGGGAGGAAGGGGATGATGGAGGGATTAACCCCCTGGCCCTGGTAGAGTCTGGGAATTCTGACATCTGATTGGATCAGGATGAGACTCACATTTTCCTGTTAGATCCTGAGTTCTTCGTACACAGAGGAAGGCTATGTTACTAGTATTTAGAACACATAAGCTCATTTGACAGTTTTACTGCTGCTATTCATATCAATAATCAACATTTTTCATGATCATTCAAATGAACCTACTTCAAACTAGTTCCTCCGATCCCTGATTTTCATTATTGTGCTCATTACATCTCTGGAATTAAAATAGTTCTAGTTTGGCTGCAGAATAGACACTGGTCGATCTGGTTTGGTTGCAGAATAGATATCACACTGGTCGATCTGGTTTGATTGCAGAATAGATATCACACTGGTCGATCTGGTTTGATTGCAGAATAGATATCACACTGGTCGATCTGGTTTGATTGCAGAATAGATATCACACTGGTCGATCTGGTTTGATTGCAGAATAGATATCACACTGGTCGATCTAGTTTGGCTGCAGAATACATATCACACTGGTCGATCTGGTTTGGCTGCAGAATACATATCACACTGGTCGATCTGGTTTGGCTGCAGAATAGATATCACACTGGTCGATCTAGTTTGGCTGCAGAATAGATATCACACTGGTCGATCTAGTTTGGCTGCAGAATAGATATCACACTCGTCGATCTGGTTTGGCTGCAGATTAGATATCACACTGGTCGATCTAGTTTGACTGCAGAATATATATCACACTGGTCGATCTGGTTTGGCTGCAGAATAGATATCACACTGGTCGATCTGGTTTGGCTGCAGAATAGATATCACACTGGTCGATCTGGTTTGACTGCAGAATAGATATCACACTGGTCGATCTAGTTTGACTGCAGAATAGATATCACACTGGTCGATCTGGTTTGGCTGCAGAATAGATATCACACTGGTCGATCTGGTTTGACTGCAGAATAGATATCACACTGGTCGATCTAGTTTGACTGCAGAATAGATATCACACTGGTCGATCTGGTTTGGCTGCAGAATAGATATCACACTGGTCGATCTGGTTTGACTGCAGAATAGATATCACACTGGTCGATCTGGTTTGACTGCAGAATAGATATCACACTGGTCGATCTGGTTTGGCTGCAGAATAGATATCACACTGGTCGATCTGGTTTGGCTGCAGAATAGATATCACACTGGTCGATCTGGTTTGACTGCAGAATTGATATCACACTGGTCGATCTGGTTTGACTGCAGAATAGATATCACACTGGTCGATCTGGTTTGACTGCAGAATAGATATCACACTGGTCGATCTGGTTTGACTGCAGAATAGGTATCACACTGGATGGAGGCTCCTTAGATGTCAGTCGGCAGTCAGTGGGCAAGAGGTTTCTCTTTGGAACGTTTGCTGGCTGCATAATTACAAATCTAGGGGGAAACTTAGATGGCTACTCCATCTGGGTTTTATCTCACGAGTTATGGTGTGGTGGGTGCCTCTGCCTGAAGTAGGACAAATGAGGCAACTGGCTGAATCAGCCCACATGAGTGACATCACCACGGTGTTTGCCAGTGTTTTAAAATACCATTTCTGAGTCTCAAACGGCACCCCAGTGTCTTCCAGTGTTGTTCAGCCTGGGCATGTTCTTTAGTCGCCCCTCTGTCTGACACATAGTTGGAGATGGGGATTTGTCCAGTTGGAGATGGGGATTTGTCCAGTTGGAGATGGGGATTTGGACAGTTGGAGATGGGGATTTGGACAGTTGGAGATGGGGATTTGGACAGTTGGAGATGGGGATTTGGACAGTTGGAGATGGGGATTTGTCCAGTTGGAGATGGGGATTTGTCCAGTTGGAGATGGGGATTTGTCCAATTGGAGATGGGGATTTGTCCAGTTGGAGATGGGGATTTGTCCAATTGGAGATGGGGATTTGTCCAATTGGAGATGGGGATTTTGGCCAGTTGGAGATGGGGATTTGTCCAGTTGGAGATGGGGATTTGTCCAGTTGGAGATGGGGATTTGTCCAGTTGGAGATGGGGATTTGTCCAGTTGGAGATGGGGATTTGTCCAGTTGGAGATGGGGATTTTGTCCAGTTGGAGATGGGGATTTTGTCCAGTTGGAGATGGGGATTTTGGCCAGTTGGAGATGGGGATTTTGGCCAGTTGGAGATGGGGATTTGGCCAATTGGAGATGGGGATTTGGCCAATTGGAGATGGGGATTTGGACAGTTGGAGATGGGGATTTGTCCAGTTGGAGATGGGGATTTGGGGATTTGGCCAGTTGGAGATGGGGACTTGGGGATTTGGCCAGTTGGAGATGGGGATTTGGCCAGTTGGAGATGGGGATTTTGGCCAGTTGGAGATGGGGATTTTGGCCAGTTGGAGATGGGGATTTGGACAGTTGGAGATGGGGATTTTGGACAGTTGGAGATGGGGATTTTGGACAGTTGGAGATGGGGATTTTGGACAGTCGGAGATGGGGATTTTGGACAGTTGGAGATGGGGATTTTGGACAGTCGGAGATGGGGATTTTGGACAGTCGGAGATGGGGATTTTGGCCGGTCGGAGATGGGGATTTTGGCCGGTCGGAGATGGGGATTTTGGCCGGTCGGAGATGGGGATTTTGGCCGGTCGGAGATGGGGATTTTGGCCGGTCGGAGATGGGGATTTTGGCCGGTCGGAGATGGGGATTTTGGCCGGTCGGAGATGGGGATTTTGGCCGGTCGGAGATGGGGATTTTGGCCGGTCGGAGATGGGGATTTTGGCCGGTCGGAGATGGGGATTTTGGCCGGTCGGAGATGGGGATTTTGGCCGGTCGGAGATGGGGATTTTGGCCGGTCGGAGATGGGGATTTTGGCCGGTCGGAGATGGGGATTTTGGCCGGTCAGAGATGGGGACATCACTGATGACCTTGGTGGTGTAATGTAAGACTCCGGGGAGTTCATTAGCATTGTCTGTTTGCCAAATGGCACCCTTTTCCCACTTCTGACACTATGGGCCCTATGGGCCTTGGTCAAAAAGTAGTGAACTATGTAGCAAATAGGGTGCCATTTGGGATACTATGTGTGCCTATAAGTCAGCATGATGAGCTTGCTTTGGATGGTGGCTGTGCAGTGTGCTTTGTAGTGACCAACCAATGTGTTTTATGAGGTCCGATTCTGATCTCTGAAGGAACTAAACTCACTGGTACCGATATACAGGTCTCTGCCAACATACCGGTTTACAGGGAAATGAAAAAGTGAAAACATTTTCCACACTGAGTCCTCAGAAATTGTTATCGAAAAGAGCCAAGAAATATGTTTCAAAGGTTGATTTCTTCTTTTATGGCAATAATAACAATAATAACAGTAATAACAACAATAACAATAATAACAGTAATAACAATAATAACAATAACAATAATAACAGTAATAACAATAATAACAGTAATATCAATAATAATAATAACAATAATAACAGTAATAACAATAATAACAATAATAATAATAACAATAATAACAATAATAACAGTAATAACAATAATAACAATAACAATAATAACAATAACAATAATAATAACAGCAATAATAATAACAATAATAACAATAATAACAACAATAATAACAATAACAATAATAACAGTAACAATAATAACAATAATAATAATAATAACAACAATAATAATAACAATAACAATAATAATAATAATAACAATAATAACAATAATAACAATAACAATAATAACAGTAATAACAATAACAATAACAATAATAACAATAATAATAATAATAATAACAGCAATAATAATAACAATAATAACAATAATAATAATAATAACAACAATAATAATAACAATAATAACAATAATAACAAGAACACATCATGAGAATGACCCCGTGTTCAGACCACCATGAGATTCCCTTTTCTCATTGAATTTATTGAACCAAATCAAATCAAATCAAAATGTATTTGTCACGTGTGTCGAATACATCGGTTATCGCTGGAATTATTGATATATATTGATCTACACAGACGATCATTTAGATGAAACGACACATATCATTCGGGCTCCAGTGCTTTGTATTCATCATTCAGATATGTGGATATGTCAACTGTTGATTTTCCACGTGTCCGTTTTGACCCTTTCATACAGGGCTAGATTTGATTGGCTGATTCACAGCAGCTGCAGATAACACTAAGGTTTGATTCAATTCCTATTTTGGAGTCCAGCTCTGCATTCCTCCCATTCTTTCCATGAAACACTGTTTCCATTCTTCATTTATCACCAGTCATAATAATTAATGAAATATCTCGGCTATCACCCCTACACCTAAAACAATGCTGCTTCCAATTCCTTCTACCCCTAGGCTACGTCCCAAACGGCACCATATTCCCTACACAGTGCACATATATATATGGAATAGGGTGTAATTTTGGGACACATATCTCCCTATTCATGCTCCCGCCAGAAAGAGAAGCTGCTGGAAAAGCATCTTATTAATGTGACCTGAGATTCAGAGCAGCTCTCTCTGCTGCTGCTGTCAGTGACTTGATTCACTGCTGGTCAAATAGTGTTCTCTCTGGAAGTTGAAAAATGTCAGACTTCACAGTTGTGTGTTTGCTGACTGGGTCTGGTGCATTCCTCTGGAGCGAGACCATGAAAACTCTACGTCAAAGCCATCCACACCGGGAGAGAAACTTGGAGAAATGTAAAATATTATTGTATTGTAATTGAGAATGTAAATAGAATAGAAAATACATGTTCTAGTCCTTCTGTATGTTGATGCCCTGAACTAGTCCTTCTGTATGTTGATGCCCTGAACTAGTCCTTCTGTATGTTGATGCCCTGAACTAGTCCTTCTGTATGTTGATGCCCTGAACTAGTCCTCTGTATGTTGATGCCCTGAACTAGTCCTTCTGTATCTTGATGCCCTGAACTAGTCCTTCTGTATCTTGATGCCCTGATCGTTCTGTATCTTGATGCCCTGATCGTTCTGTATCTTGATGCCCTGAACTAGTCCTTCTGTATCTTGATGCCCTGATCGTTCTGTATCTTGATGCCCTGAACTAGTCCTTCTGTATGTTGATGCCCTGAACTAGTCCTTCTGTATGTTGATGCCCTGAACTAGTCCTTCTGTATGTCGATGCCTTGGCCTTTCTGTATTTTCTATGATGTAACACAGAAAAATGTATTAGCAAAACAACAGAGAGTGTTTTATGTGTACTCCTTGACTTGGATAATTAACCTTGAATTATTAACAAAATCAAAATAGCCTAATGAAATAGATGATGATTTGTTCAGGCTCTCTATCTCAGGCCTATGGTTTTAGGTGATCTACTGTATTTCCTACTGTAATAAGCTACAATTACAGTACCAGGAAAAACCCAGAGCCAAATCAGTTTGCTCTCATTATTATCAAATCTAGTGGATTTGTGTATCAGTCACATACAACATTATATCCTGTGGTCTCTAGAAATCTAAACTCAGTGACAGCCCTTCCAATCAACTCCCTTTTTGAATGGGAGTCTCCCCAATCGCACTCAGGCAAGAAAATAAAGAGTATGCATCCGAATTCAGAGCATAATTCAAGAGAGTGTGATAGGAAGTCTAACCTACGCACATAGCGTAACATGTGAAATATTTCCGTCGTCCGCTATGCACCTCTGAAGGCCCAGCAGACGGACAGGGCAGACAGGGCAGAGTACTGTGACTAATGGCCATCCAGGCCGTCCACTATGCACCTCTGAAGGCCCAGCAGACGGACAGGACAGACAGGGCAGAGTACTGTGACTAATGGCCATCCAGGCCGTCCACTATGCACCTCTGAAGGCCCAGCAGACGGACAGGACAGACAGGGCAGAGTACTGTGACTAATGGCCATCCAGGCCGTCCACTATGCACCTCTGAAGGCCCAGCAGACGGACAGGACAGACAGGGCAGAGTACTGTGACTAATGGCCATCCAGGCCGTCCACTATGCACCTCTGAAGGCCCAGCAGCGGACAGGGAAGACAGGGCAGACAGGGCAGACAGGGCAGAGTACTGTGACTAATGGCCATCCAGGCCGTCCACTATGCACCTCTGAAGGCCCAGCAGACGGACAGGACAGACAGGGCAGACAGGGCAGAGTACTGTGACTAATGGCCATCCAGGACGTCCACTATGCACCTCTGAAGGCCCATCAGACAGACAGGGCAGAGTACTGTGACTAATGGCCATCCAGGCCGTCCACTATGCACCTCTGAAGGCCCAGCAGACGGACAGGACAGACAGGGCAGACAAGGCAGACAGGGAAGAGTACTGTGACTAATGGCCATCCAGGCCGTCCACTATGCACCTCTGAAGGCCCAGCAGACGGACAGGGCAGACAGGGCAGAGTACTGTGATTAATGGCCATCCAGGCCGTACACTAGCGCTTCATCTCAAATGGCACCCTATTTCCTACATAGTGTCACTGTGTGTAAAATTAAACTTTGTGTGTGTGTGTCCGTGTGTGTGTGTGTTCACTTCCTGCCACCAACCAATGTCTGCGAGCTGAACAGACTCCTAACCTATTTCACAGCCTGTATGATGCGATCTGAAAACATGCGTTTCAGAGTTAGTCATAACTGGGATAACATTATAGTGCTTAATGACATGGGTTTGACAGAACACTGGCCACGGTCTCTGTGACATTTGGGCCTGCTCACTTATTGGCCTGCGAGGCTGAGGTCAATACAACTTCTGAAGCTCAGAGCAGCCTCATTGCCAAACGCAATGGTTTGAATTCTAATGGCAGTTTAATAAGGATAAAAAGGTCAACAGTGCTGTTATTAAAACTGCTTTGCTTCATTCAGCCTCAATTTCCTTGTGTTCCATTGACAGTGTTTCCCCAAACCTGAATGGGTTCTGGAGAGGAACCAGTTGATACCTGCTACTCCCTACATGGGATAAAGTGGAGCTCCACTGGTTTCTCCAACACAGAACAGATGTAGTTGGAGGAATAATCCAAGAGACAAGTTTGAAAGGAAACACTCAGATCATTGAAGTTTTCCATCAAACAATGTTTTTGAGGTTCTGAGGGGCTTCAATACTTCCCATTGCCACTAATCAATCTTTCATCTCAGACCGCTACCTGTCAAGGGACGTAAACCCATAACCTTCTGTATGTCAGTCCAACCTCTTGATGTACGTGCTGGTGTTGTACAAGGACACTATAATGTGTCTTCTCAATCTTAAAACAGGGCCTGTACAGCCTCTATTCTATCATCAGAGTAGTCATCTGGTTCCCAGGCACTTCTGCCCAAATGCGCAAAGAGTCTGGAGGATCAACGCCTTCGTTAGCAAATAGAAAGACCACGAGAAACCTGTGCATTGGCTTAATCTACCAATCATTTCCAACAACACCTTCCCCCTAACCCTCCCCGGTTATTGTCTTCGATACGTGTCCTGCCTCAATCTGGAGCTATGCCTTGCAGTCGTGTGATTCGCAGAATATAATGATGACAAATACAGTGTGTTCGGAAACTATTCAGACCCCTTAACTTTTTACACATCTTGTTACGTTACAGCCTGAAATGGATTCAATAAAAACACATTTCTCATCAATCTACACACAATACCCCATAATGACAGCACAATACCCCATAATGACATCACAATACCCCATAATGACAGCACAATACCCCATAATGACATCACAATACCCCATAATGACATCCCAATACCCCATAATGACAGCACAATACCCCATAATGACATCCCAATACCCCATAATGACATCACAACACCCCATAATGACATCACAATACCCCATAATGACATCACAATACCCCATAATGACATCACAATACCCCATAATGACATCACAATACCCCATAATGACAGCACAATACCCCATAATGACATCACAATACCCCATAATGACAAAGGAAAAACGTTTTTTATTTATTTAAATGCACCGTTGAAGGTCCCCAAGAACACAGTGGCCTCCATCTTTCTTAAATGGAGGAAGATTGGAACCATCAAGACTCTTCCTAGAGCTGTCCTGCCTGGCCAAACTGAGCAATGGGGGGAGAGGGGCCTTGGTCAGGGAGATGACCAAGAACCCGATGGTTACTTTGACAGAGCTCCGAGCTCCCTGCCATCCAGGACCTCTATACCAGGCGGTGTCAGAGGAAGGAGGAGCTCCCTGCCATCCCGGACCTATATACCAGGCGGTGTCGGAGGTAGGCCGATCTCCCTGCCATCCCAGACCTATATACCAGGCGGTGTCGGAGGAAGGCTGAGCTCCCTGCCATCCAGGACCTCTATACCAGGCGGTGTCAGAGGAAGGCCGAGCTCCCTGCCATCCCGGACCTATATACCAGGCGGTGTCGGAGGAAGGCTGAGCTCCCTGCCATCCAGGACCTCTATACCAGGCGGTGTCAGAGGAAGGCCGAGCTCCCTGCCATCCCGGACCTATATACCAGGCGGCGTCGGAGGAAGGCCTGAGCATTTTTCAAAGACTCCAGCCACCCAAGTCATAGATACTTTAATATATATATTCCCCCCCCCCCCATCCTTACTCAAATGATAACCAGAAACGAAGTTATTCCATTTCTCATGTTATCGGTTTGTGAAGGGTCAAGCTGTCTGCTGTTTTCATGGGAACCATTTGTAAGAAAACCACTTGGAATAGCAGCTGATGGTGCCTGTCAAAGGAAGTAAGTCCAGTTGAATCACTTGAATAATTGGAATGAATAGGTTTATTATGGTGGAACTGTTTCTCTTGGTGAACATATCAGTTATTTCTGATGTTTAACTAACAACTCAGCTTCTAGACTTTTGATATAACCCCAATGGCACTTATCCCTGTTACGTTGCTTGCGTCCCAAATCGCACCATATTCCCTATAATTGAGCACTACTTTTGACCAGGGCCCATATAGACTCTGGTCAAAAGCAGTGCACTAAATAGGGAATAGGGTGCTATTTGGGACATGCTATTGGTTTCCATTATGTGTCCAGTAAGGAATTTTAATCACTGTTGAACCCTTTCTGCAAGATACACAATAGACACATCTCAGCTTTTATGGGCCAGCTAAAGTATAGCAGATGTTTCAATAGGGCACGGATATTTTGGACAGTTCCCTGTCCAGTTCATGTCAGGCGATGGGCTGGGTTCACATGAAGTTTAAAGGTCCCAGAAAATAGTTCCATGTGGTCCAGGCTGATGCCCCCCTATATCGCCCGGGGGACCACTGAGTTTCTGTACTCTGTGTATGCGTGCGTGTGTTCTGTGTCTGCGTGTGTGTGTGGGTGTGTGTGTGTGTGTGTGTGTGGGTGTGTGTGTGTGGGTGTGTGTGGGTGTGTGTGTGTATGGGTGTGTGTATGTGTGTGTGTATGGGTGTCTGTGTGTGTGGGTGTGGGTGGGTGGGTGGGTGGGTGGGTGTGTGTGTGTGTGTGTGTGTGTGTGTGTGTGTGTGTGTGTGTGTGTGTGTGTGTGACTGTGCCTGTGTGTGTGTGTGACTGTGCCTGTGCGTGTGTGTGCGTGTGCGTGTGCGTGTGCGTGTGTGTGTGACTGTGCCTGTGTGTGTGTGTGTGTGTGTGACTGTGCCTGTGTGTGACTGTGCCTGTGCGTGTGCGTGTAAGTGTGCGCGTGCGCGTGCGCGTGCGTGTGTAGTGTGTGTGTGTGTGTGTGTGTGTGTGGGTGTGGGTGTGTGTGGGTGTGTGTGTGTGTGTGTGTGTGTGTGTGTGTGTGTGTGTGTGTGTGTGGGGGTGTGGGTGTGTGTGTGTGGGTGAATCCTTTAGTTTTTAGTAATCAAGTTTTCTACTTTTGCGAATTCATTTCAGGCAACCGTTGGGTTCACATGGAGTTCAAAGGTCATAGAAAAGAGCACCTTGTGGTGGATGCTACTGCCTCACTCATAGGTTTTGGCCTTTCTAGGGAGTTTTTCCTAGCCACCGTGCTTCTACACCTGCATTGCTTGCTGTTTGGGGGTTTTAGGCTGGGTTTCTGTACAGCACTTTGAGATATCAGCTGATGTACGAAGGGTTTTATAAATGGATTTGATTTGATTCATACTTCTTCATACTTTGAACAAGTAGAGAAACATCTCAGTGGACTGGATCTATAAGCTAGCAGCATCCGGTTGGTATAAGAGGCTATATTTCTCTGATCTGAGAAGGACAGAGAGATCAACAGAATTGATCAAAGGCCTATGTAATTGGTTGGCTATCTAACCAGGCTGTAGGCTACGAATAATTGGAATAATCATTGTTTCACTCAGAAATCTTCCCATTTTTTTAGCTTGTCTGAACAAAACAAAATCCTTCAGCATGACTTGGTAACAGACTTATTTGAATGGTTGGACTCCATGGGGACGTACCAAATGGCCCCTGGTCTGTTCCCTATGTAGTGCACTACTTTTGACCAGAGCCCTATGGGGACACTATTCCCTAAATAGTGCACTACTTTTGACCAGAGCCCTATGGGGACCCTATTCCCTATGTAGTGCACTACTTTTGACCAGAGCCATATGGGGACCCTATTCTCTATGTAGTGCACAACTTTTGACCAGAGCCCTATGGGGACCCTATTCCCTATGTAGTGCACTACTTTTGACCAGAGCCATATGGGGACCCTATTCTCTATGTAGTGCACTACTTTAGACCAGAGCCCTATGGGGACCCTATTCCCTATGTAGTGCACTACTTTTGACCAGAGCTTTAGCTCCACTATATAGGTAACAGGGTACCATTTGGCACTCCGAACACCATGCTGTTTTCTCTCAGCGTGTGACAGGTTTATGGACCATGGGACAGGCTGTCATGCATTGAAGTTTTGTTTTTAGTAGGGCCTGTGGTGTTGTGTGGTATTTAACACATGGATGGCTTGCAATTGCCTGAGATTTTCCATGATAACAAAACCAAGATAATTTAGGATTTTAAGATTTACAGATGATTATTTTTAGCCATTTGCCTGAGTTTTAAAACAAACAGAACAGACGGAGGAAGGAAGGAGGAATAGAATGGACAGAAAAAAAGGAGAGCAGACAAATAATTCTTCCAGAAAAGAGGAATCAAAGAGCAAGCCAGCTCTCAGCTGGGTCTGTTAGGGAATCAGCCTGCATCCTCTCCCCTACCAGAGCAGCCAGCTCTCAGCTGGGTCTGTTAGGGAATCAGCCTGCATCCTCTCCCCTACCAGAGCAGCCAGCTCTCAGCTGGGTCTGTTAGGGAGTCAGCCTGCATCCTCTACCCTACCAGAGCAGCCAGCTCTCAGCTGGGTCTGTTAGGGGGTCAGCCTGCATCCTCTCCCCTACCAGAGCAGCCAGCTCTCAACTGGGTCTGTTAGGGAGTGGGGCTGCATCCTCTCCCCTACCAGAGCAGCCAGCTCTCAGCTGGGTCTGTTAGGGAGTCAGCCTGCATCCTCTCCCCTACCAGAGCAGCCAGCTCTCAGCTGGGTCTGTTAGGGAGTCAGCCTGCATCCTCTCCCCTACCAGAGCAGCCAGCTCTCAGCTGGGTCTGTTAGGGGGTCAGCCTGCATCCTCTCCCCTACCAGAGCAGCCAGCTCTCAGCTGGGTCTGTTAGGGAGTCAGCCTGCGTCCTCTCCCCTACCAGAGCAAGCCAGCTCTCAGCTGGGTCTGTTAGGGGGTCAGCCTGCATCCTCTACCCTACCAGAGCAGCCAGCTCTCAGCTGGGTCTGTTAGGGGGTCAGCCTGCATCCTCTCCCCTACCAGAGCAGCCAGCTCTCAACTGGGTCTGTTAGGGAGTGGGGCTGCATCCTCTCCCCTACCAGAGCAGCCAGCTCTCAGCTGGGTCTGTTAGGGAGTCAGCCTGCATCCTCTCCCCTACCAGAGCAGCCAGCTCTCAGCTGGGTCTGTTAGGGAGTCGGCCTGCATCCTCGCCCCTACCAGAGCAGCCAGCTCTCAGCTGGGTCTGTTAGGGAGTCAGCCTGCATCCTCTCCCCTACCAGAGCAGCCAGCTCTCAGCTGGGTCTGTTAGGGAGTCAGCCTGCATCCTCTCCCCTACCAGAGCAGCCAGCTCTCAGCTGGGTCTGTTAGGGGGTCAGCCTGCATCCTCTCCCCTACCAGAGCAGCCAGCTCTCAACTGGGTCTGTTAGGGAGTGGGGCTGCATCCTCTCCCCTACCAGAGCAGCCAGCTCTCAGCTGGGTCTGTTAGGGAGTCAGCCTGCATCCTCTCCCCTACCAGAGCAGCCAGCTCTCAGCTGGGTCTGTTAGGGAGTCAGCCTGCATCCTCTCCCCTACCAGAGCAGCCAGCTCTCAACTGGGTCTGTTAGGGAGTGGGGCTGCATCCTCTCCCCTACCAGAGCAGCCAGCTCTCAGCTGGGTCTGTTAGGGAGTCAGCCTGCATCCTCTCCCCTACCAGAGCAGCCAGCTCTCAGCTGGGTCTGTTAGGGGGTCAGCCTGCATCCTCTCCCCTACCAGAGCAGCCAGCTCTCAGCTGGGTCTGTTAGGGAGTCAGCCTGCGTCCTCTCCCCTACCAGAGCAAGCCAGCTCTCAGCTGGGTCTGTTAGGGGGTCAGCCTGCATCCTCTCCCCTACCAGAGCAGCCAGCTCTCAGCTGGGTCTGTTAGGGAGTCAGCCTGCATCCTCTACCCTACCAGAGCAGCCAGCTCTCAGCTGGGTCTGTTAGGGAGTCAGCCTGCATCCTCTCCCCTACCAGAGCAGCCAGCTCTCAGCTGGGTCTGTTAGGGGGTCAGCCTGCATCCTCTCCCCTACCAGAGCAGCCAGCTCTCAACTGGGTCTGTTAGGGAGTGGGGCTGCATCCTCTCCCCTACCAGAGCAGCCAGCTCTCAGCTGGGTCTGTTAGGGAGTCAGCCTGCATCCTCTCCCCTACCAGAGCAACCAGCTCTCAGCTGGGTCTGTTAGGGAGTCAGCCTGCATCCTCTCCCCTACCAGAGCAGCCAGCTCTCAACTGGGTCTGTTAGGGAGTGGGGCTGCATCCTCTCCCCTACCAAAGCAGCCAGCTCTCAGCTGGGTCTGTTAGGGAGTCAGCCTGCGTCCTCTCCCCTACCAGAGCAGCCAGCTCTCAGCTGGGTCTGTTAGGGGGTCAGCCTGCATCCTCTCCCCTACCAGAGCAGCCAGCTCTCAGCTGAGTCTGTTAGGGAGTCAGCCTGCATCCTCGCCCCTACCAGAGCAGCCAGCTCTCAGCTGGGTCTGTTAGGGAGTCAGCCTGCATCCTCACCCCTACCAGAGCAGCCAGCTCTCAGCTGGGTCTGTTAGGGAGTCAGCCTGCATTCTTTCCCCTACCAGAGCAGCCAGCTCTCAGCAGGTTCTGTTAGGGGGTCAGCCTGCATCCTCTCCCCTACCAGAGCAGCCAGCTCTCAGCTGGGTCTGTTAGGGAGTGGGGCTGCATCTTCTCCTCTACCAGAGCAGCCAGCTCTCAGCTGAGTCTGTTAGGGAGTCAGCCTGTGTCCTCTCCCCTACCAGATTAGCCAGCTCTCAGCTGGGTATGTTAGGGAGTCAGCCTGCGTCCTCTCCCCTACCAGATTAGCCAGCTCTCAGCTGGGTCTGTTAGGGAGTCAGCCTGCGTCCTCTCCCCTACCAGAGCAGTCAGCTCTCAGCTGGGTCTGTTAGGGAGTGGGGCTGCATTTTCTCCCCTACCAGAGCAGCCAGCTCTCAGCTGGGTCTGTTAGGGAGTCAGGCTGCATCCTCTCCCCATCCAGAGCAGCCAGCTCTCAGCTGGGTCTGTTAGGGAGTGGGGCGAGGGAGGGAGGAGGGGAGGAAGGGAGGGAGGGAGGGAGGGAGGGAGGGAGGGAGGGAGGGAGGGAGGGAGGGAGGGAGGGGAGAGAGAGAGAGAATATATCACCCTGTTCTTCTCAGGAAACACAACAATCTCCTGGTTCCAATGAGTCAGACAGGCAGTTTCCTGGCACTGTGAGGTGATTTGACTCCTTGAGGAGAAGACTCCCTGCGCCCCAAATCGCACCAGGGCCCATAGGTATCTGGTCAAAAGTAGTGCACTACATAGGGAATAGGGTGCATTGCCAGTTGGGACGCTATACTCTGTGTGGAGACAGAGAGCCAAGGCCCTGAGTTGTCTTCTCTACAGGTGTCTGCTCTATCCGTATTGATGATAGGCTTCCATCAGACCACCTCATCTAGGTTAGCTCAGAGGGGGGGTGTCGTTAAACTACATGGAACACTTTTTTTAAATGATAGGACCTCCATGTGGATTGTTGTGTTTATGGTACTGTTTATGGTAGTGTTTATGGTACTGTTTATGATGGTTTTTGTCTCCTTTTTAGAAAGGTCTAGAAACTGGTGTAGGATGGGAGGGGGAAACAAAGGAATCAGCAGTTGCTGAGATGAGTTGCAAATCTGATTGATTGATTGATGCAGATTGATTGATTGATTGATATGCAGATAGATAGATAGATTGATGCAGATAGATTGATTGATTGATTGATGCAGATTGATTGATTGATGGATTGATGGATTGATGCAGATAGATATATTGATTGATTGATTGATTGATTGATGCAGATAGATATATTGATTGATTGATTGATTGATGCAGATTGATTGATTGATGGATTGATGGATTGATGCAGATAGATATATTGATTGATGCAGATAGATATATTGATTGATTGATTGATTGATTGATTGATGCAGATAGATATATTGATTGATTGATTGATTGATTGATTGATTGATTGATTGATGCAGATAGATATATTGATTGATTGATTGATGCAGATTGATTGATTGATGCAGATCGATAATGAGACCTATAACAATAACCACCTCAAACTAAACGAGTAGATGTTTTACTATGTGTTATTGAATCCAACCTGCTGATGCTGGAGAAGCGTCTGGATCACTGTGTTTGATTTATGATATGTTTTCAGCTGCCTGGAGAAACAGCAGATCATTCCTATCATTGTTCCATGTACTGGAAGTCAGGGTGGAAAAAAGATGACTGTAAAACACGAGTTTTCCAACGCACCTTTGTAAATGAACTTTGACATGTAATGCTAAATTGCTAACTTACTCTTCCATGACATTCCCTCTGAAGTCTCCAGTGAAGCTGGAAGGTTACAGGTCTAGTATTTTCAAACTACTCAGAGGACATTGTTCTAAAGCAGTGTCTTAAGAGCCTGTGTGGTTCGTATAACCCTTTCCATAATGTAATGTGGGACTATTTCTAGTTGACGTTTCTACGTGACGTCACCCATCCTAAAATTCTAAAACTGGGACCTTCTAAGAAACCAATCCTCAAAGACTGGTCTATTTTTTTCCTTTTTGTCAATTTTTGTGTAATAATGGAAGGATCTATAGAATGTGGTATCTTTACAATGGAAGAGTCTATAGAATGTGGTATCTTTACAATGGAAGAGTCTATAGAATGTGGTATCTTTACAATGGAAGAGTCTATAGAATGTGGTATCTTTACAATGGAAGAGTCTATAGAATGTGGTATCTTTACAATGGAAGAGTCTATAGAATGTGGTATCTTTACAATGGAAGAGTCTATAGAATGTGGTATCTTTACAATGGAAGAGTCTATAGAATGTGGTATCTTTACAATGGAAGAGTCTATAGAATGTGGTATCTTTACAATTGAAGAGTCTATAGAATGTGGTATCTTTACAATGGAAGAGTCTATAGAATGTGGTATCTTTACAATGGAAGAGTCTATAGAATGTGGTATCTTTACAATGGAAGAGTCTATAGAATGTGGTATCTTTACAGTGGAAGAGTCTATAGAATGTGGTATCTTTACAATGGAAGAGGTCTATAGAATGTGGTATCTTTACAATGGAAGAGTCTATAGAATGTGGTATCTTTACAATGGAAGAGTCTATAGAATGTGGTATCTTTACAATGGAAGAGTCTATAGAATGTGGTATCTTTACAATGGAAGAGTCTATAGAATGTGGTATCTTTACAATGGAAGAGTCTATAGAATGTGGTATCTTTACAGTGGAAGAGTCTATAGAATGTGGTATCTTTACAGTGGAAGAGTCTATAGAATGTGGTATCTTTACAATGGAAGAGTCTATAGAATGTGGTATCTTTACAATGGAAGAGTCTATAGAATGTGGTATCTTTACAATGGAAGAGTCTATAGAATGTGGTATATTTACAATGGAAGAGTCTATAGAATGTGGTATCTTTACAATGGAAGAGTCTATAGAATGTGGTATCTTTACAATGGAAGAGTCTATAGAATGTGGTATCTTTACAGTGGAAGAGTCTATAGAATGTGGTATCTTTACAGTGGAAGAGTCTATAGAATGTGGTATATTTACAATGGAAGAGTCTATAGAATGTGGTATCTTTACAATGGAAGAGTCTATAGAATGTGGTATCTTTACAATGGAAGAGTCTATAGAATGTGGTATCTTTACAATGGAAGAGGTCTATAGAATGTGGTATCTTTACAATGGAAGAGTCTATAGAATGTGGTATCTTTACAATGGAAGAGTCTATAGAATGTGGTATCTTTACAATGGAAGAGTCTATAGAATGTGGTATCTCTACAGTGGAAGAGTCTATAGAATGTGGTATCTTTACAGTGGAAGAGTCTATAGAATGTGGTATCTCTACAGTGGAAGAGTCTATAGAATGTGGTATCTTTACAATGGAAGAGTCTATAGAATGTGGTATCTTTACAATGGAAGAGTCTATAGAATGTGGTATCTTTACAGTGGAAGAGTCTATAGAATGTGGTATCTTTACAATGGAAGAGTCTATAGAATGTGGTATCTTTACAATGGAAGAGTCTATAGAATGTGGTATCTTTACAATGGAAGAGTCACTCGAATGTGGTATCTTTACAATGGAAGAGTCACTCGAATGTGGTATCTTTACAATGGAAGAGTCTATAGAATGTGGTATCTTTACAGTGGAAGAGTCTATAGAATGTGGTATCTTTACAATGGAAGAGTCTATAGAATGTGGTATCTTTACAATGGAAGAGTCTATAGAATGTGGTATCTTTACAATGGAAGAGTCTATAGAATGTGGTATCTTTACAATGGAAGAGTCTATAGAATGTGGTATCTTTACAATGGAAGAGTCTATAGAATGTGGTATCTTTACAATGGAAGAGTCTATAGAATGTGGTATCTTTACAGTGGAAGAGTCTATAGAATGTGGTATCTTTACAATGGAAGAGTCTATAGAATGTGGTATCTTTACAATGGAAGAGTCTATAGAATGTGGTATCTTTACAATGGAAGAGTCTATAGAATGTGGTATCTTTACAATGGAAGAGTCTATAGAATGTGGTATCTTTTCAATTGACGTTAGCCTACAGGTACTGTGAACTAAATTCTACTCTTTGGCTAATGGCTGTACGTTGACTCTTTGGGAATGCTGGGCTCTCCTATGAGAAGGACGATAACATATCCCACCAAGCAGAAATGGGTATTTCTGGGGCTATAATTTACAGCCACTACCGTTATTTGTTGTTTACTCAGCATCCATTAAGTTATGGCAGCAGGGAAGAATGGAGGTGGGGGGAAAGAGAGGATTTATTGGTCTGTTGTCTGCGCCGGGAAGAGTCTGGTGCCACTGCCTCTATAAATTACCCCAATACAGGGTGGCGTCAAGAATAGCACCCTATTCCCTGTGTAGTGCATAGGGCTGTCATAGGGCCCTGGTCAAAAGTAGTGCACTATATATAGGGAATAGGGAGTCATTTGGGACGTAGGCAGAGAACTGCCACGGATGTTTTTGGCCTTGCAGTGGTTCCGGAAGGAAACATACACAGAGCCTGTCTAACAGTGGTCTAGTCTTAACACAGAGCCTGTCTAACAGTGGTCTAGTCTTAACACAGAGCCTGTCTAACAGTGGTCTAGTCTTAACACAGAGCCTGTCTAACAGTGGTCTAGTCTTAACACAGAGCCTGTCTAACAGTGGTCTAGTCTTAACACAGAGCCTGTCTAACAGTGGTCTAGTCTTAACACGGAGCCTGTCTAACACTGGTCTAGTCTTAACATAAAGTCTAACAGTGGTCTAACAGTGGTCTAGTCTTAACATAAAGCCTGTCTAACAGTGGTCTAACAGTGGTCTAGTCTTAACACAGAGTCTGTCTAACAGTGGTCTAGTCTTAACATAAAGTCTGTCTAACAGTGGTCTAGTCTTAACACGGAGCCTGTCTAACAGTGGTCTAGTCTTAACACGGAGCCTGTCTAACAGTGGTCTAGTCTTAACACAGAGCCTGTCTAACAGTGGTCTAGTCTTAACACAGAGCCTGTCTAACAGTGGTCTAGTCTTAACATAAAGCCTGTCTAACAGTGGTCTAACAGTGGTCTAGTCTTAACATAAAGCCTGTCTAATAGTGGTCTAGTCTTAACATAAAGTCTAACAATGGTCTAGTCTTTGCTGTGGTGTCGTGTGCTGGAATGGGGAGGCTGCCCTCGCCAAAACCAATGTTCAGGATCATTCTGGAGCACAAGTGATCATGTCAAGTCAAGGCTGACTGACTGAGGGGAAGACAGAGGCTGCGTCCCAAACGACATTCTATTCACTACCTACCCCAGAGGGTTTCTGCCCGGTCAAAAATAATGCACTAGATGGGGACTAGGTTGCCATTTGAGACGTAAACAGAGGGAATGGACAACGTAAGACTTGAAGGAACGAGTGATGTGATGGGTCAGTGGCCAGCTATGTGTCCCCTTCCTGCTGTCCATGAGGCGGCAGGGTTTTTAAGGCACGACACAGACAGACAGTTGAGTGTGTCTACAGTAACACACCGGTCGTGTCCTAAGTGGCACACTATTCCTTATGTAGTGCACTACTTTTGACCAGGGCCCATATATGACGCCCCTATAGGCCCTAGTCAAAAGTAGTGCACTAGATAGGGACGAGGGTGCCATTTGGGATTCATGTAGTTTTCTGTTCCTAACAGCAGGCCCCCTCGCCTCAACCTGGATACATATAGACGTTCAGGGGCGCTGAGCTGCTGTTAAAAAGCAGATCACTGCATTCATTGCCTCCCTCCTCCAATGGAATGGCAGGAACTATAACCATAGTTTTTTATTCAAACAAACAAGTTCTATCGATGTTTCTCTTGAAATTTAAGCTCACGTTTTACATTTCAAATCCTTCAGTCCTTCACTCAAGATGTATTGCAGATCATTCAATATTCAATGTGTACACTATATATTCAATGTGTACACTATATATTCAATGTGTACACTATATATTCAATGTGTACACTATATATTCAATGTGTACACTATATATTCAATGTGTGCACTATATATTCAATGTGTACACTATATATTCAATGCCAGTGAAGTGAAATGTTAACACTACAGCATACAATGACATTCTAGACGATTCTGTGCTTCCAACTTTGTGGCAACAGTTTGGGGAAGGGCCTTTCCTGTTTCAGCATGACAATCCCCCCCGTGCATAAAGCAAGGTCCATACAGAAATGGTTTGTTGAGATCGGCGTGGAAGAACTTGACTGGCCTGCACAGAGCCCTGACCTTAACCCTATCGATCACCTTTGGGATGAATTGGACGCAGACTGCGAGCCAGGCTTAATCACCCAAAATCAGTGCCCGACCTCACTAATGCTCTTGGGGCTGAATGGAAGCAAGTCCCCGCAGCAATGTTCCAACATCTAGTGGAAAGCCTTCCCAGATGAGTGGAGGCTGTTATAGCAGCAAAGGGGGGACCAACTCCATATTAATGCCCATGATTTTGGAATGAGATGTTCGACGACCAGGTGTCCACATACTTTTGGTGATGTAGTGTATCATCAGGGCTTTCCACGGTATTATTGTACAGCTACGTAGTAAGTCTATTTTGCCAATAGACAAATCAGAACCACTACTTCCACTTCAGGCCTAAACTGCCAGAACAAACTTAGAACGGTTCAGAAGACAGACTATAGGGTTTTGCTTGCATCTAATGTGGGTCAGCGGAGCCACAGAGGTCATAAAGGTTGGAGGTGTGTTAAAATTGACAACACACTGTCAAAGCCATAGGTTGCACATACCTGAGAGGTTCCTAAGTTTCCCCCCAAAGTATGGGGCTCTGTCCCAAATGCTATCCTATTACTCCCTGTATTACTCCCTACAGATGGTACTGTATTACTCCCTACAGATGGTACCGTATTACTCCCTACAGATGGTACCGTATTACTCCCTACAGATGGTACCGTATTACTCCCTACAGATGGTACCGTATTACTCCCTACAGATGGTACCGTATTACTCCCTACAGATGGTACCGTATTACTCCCTACAGATGGTACCGTATTACTCCCTACAGATGGTACCGTATTACTCCCTACAGATGGTACCGTATTACTCCCTACAGATGATACCGTATTACTCCCTACAGATGGTGCTGTATTACTCCCTACAGGTGGTACCGTATTACTCCCTACAGATGGTACTGTATTACTCCCTACAGATGGTACCGTATTACTCCCTACAGATGGTACCGTATTACTCCCTACAGGTGGTACTGTATTACTCCCTACAGGTGGTACTGTATTACTCCCTACAGATGGTACCGTATTACACCCTACAGATGGTACTGTATTACTCCCTACAGGTGGTACTGTATTACTCCCTACAGATGGTAACGTATTACTCCCTACAGATGGTACTGTATTACTCCCTACAGATGGTACCGTATTACTCCCTACAGATGGTACCGTATTACTCCCTACAGGTGGTACCGTATTACTCCCTACAGGTGGTACTGTATTACTCCCTGTATTACTCCCTACAGATGGTACCGTATTACTCCCTACAGGTGGTACTGTATTACTCCCTACAGGTGGTACCGTATTACTCCCTACAGGTGGTACTGTATTACTCCCAACAGATGGTACCGTATTACTCCCTACAGATGATACTGTATTACTCCCTACAGGTGGTACTGTATTACTCCCTACAGGTGGTACCGTATTACTCCCTACAGATGGTACCGTATTACTCCCTACAGATGGTACCGTATTACTCCCTACAGATGGTCCTGTATTACTCCCTACAGATGGTCCTGTATTACTCCCTACAGATGGTACTGTATTACTCCCTACAGATGGAAACGTATTACTCCCTGCAGATGGTACCGTATTACTCCCTACAGATGGTACTGTATTACTCCCTACAGATGGTCCTGTATTACTCCCTACAGATGGTACCGTATTACTCCCTGTATTACTCCCTAGATGGTACCGTATTACTCCCTACAGATTGTACTGTATTACTCCCTACAGATGGTACTGTATGACTCCCTACATATGGTACTGTATTACTCCCTACAGATGGTACTGTATTACTCCCTACAGATGGACGCTCATATCCGGAGCGATTTACAGTTGTGGGTGCCTACATTTTCATACTAGCCCCCCTTGGGAATCCAACCCACAACCCTAGCGCTGCAAGTGCCATGCTCTACCAACCAGGGCTCAGGTCAAAAGTAGTGCACTGTATAGGGTGTAATTTGGGACGAACACTGAGATATTTCCCCACGTGTAGACACATACATCTTCTTCCTCCTTACGGGTTCAAGATTATGCGCTAATTTGTCTGATATGGAGCCCAGGAATTTCACTGTAGGCAGCTGAAATAGGGTATTTAATGTGTTCACCGTCCTCTAGGCTCACCACATAACCACTGATTGATAGTATTTCCCTCTGTGGTAGGAATAACTGACTGGACTGCTGACTGCACTGTAATTAATGGAGTTAATCTCTCGCTCCCGAGTGGTGCAGCGGTCTAAGGCATTGCATCTCAGTGTAAGAGGCGTTACTGGTCCACAAGTCCCTGGTTCCAATCCAGGCTGTATCACATCCGGGCCATGATTGGGAGTCCCATAGGGCTAGGGTTTGGCCGGGGTAGGCCATCAAGAACAATTTGTTCTTAACTGACTTGCCTAGTTAAATAAAGGTTCAATAAAAAAATAAAAAAACATCATTATAATTGAATCTGACACTACCTTTTTGTATCCAAATCCGGCTTTAAACTTCTTCACAACAGTATCTCACACCTGCCTGGTGTGTTCCTTGTTCTTCATGATGCTCTCTGCGCTTTTAACGGACCTCTGAGACTATCACAGTGCAGGTGCATTTATACGGAGACTTGATTACGAACAGGTGGATTGTATTTATCATCATTAGTCATTTAGGTCAACATTGGATCATTCAGAGATCCTCACTGAACTTCTGGAGAGAGTTTGCTGCACTGAAAGTAAAGGGGCATAATATTTTTGCACGCCCAATTTTTCAGTTTTTGATTTGTTAAAAAAGTTTGAAATATCCAATAAATGTCGTTCCACTTCATGATTGTGTCCCACTTGTTGTTGATTCTTCACAAAAAAATACAGTTTTATATCTTTATGTTTGAAGCCTGAAATGTGGCAAAAGGTCACAAAGTTCAAGGGGGCCGAATACTTTCGCAAGGCACTGTATGTCTTGTTTAAAGTTAATGTGTGGAATTACTTTGCTTCTTAATGTGTTTGAGCCAATCAGTTGTGTTGTGACAAGGTAGGGGTGGTATACAGAAGATAGCCATATTTGGTAAAAGACCAAGTCCATATTATGGCAAGAACAGCTCAAATAAGCAAAGAGAAACAACAGTCCATCATTACTTTAAGAAATTAAAGTCAGTCAATACAGACAATCTCAAGAATTTTGAAAGTTTCTTCAAGTGCAGTCGCAAAAACCATCAAGCGCTATGATGAAACTGGCTCTCGTGAGGACCGCCACAGGAATGGAAGACCCAGAGTTACCTCTGCTGCTGAAGATTAAGTTCATTAGAGTTACCAGCCTTAGACATTGCAGCCCAAATAAATGCTTCACAGAGTTCAAGTAACAGACACATCTCAACATCAGCTGTTCAGAGACTGTGTGAATCAGGCCTTCATGGTCAAATTGCTGCAAAGAATCCACTACTAAAGGACACCAATAATAAGAAGAGACTTGCTTGGGCCAAGAAACATGAGAAATGGACATTAGAAATTTGTCCAAATTGGAGATTTTTGGTTCCAACCGCTGTGTCTTTGTGAGACTCAGTGTGGGTGAACGGATGTTCTCCACATGTGTATTTCCCACGTGAAGCATGGAGGAGGTGGTGTTATGGTGTGGGGGTGCTTTGTTGGTGATACTGTCTGTGATTTATTTAGAATTCAAGGCACACTTAACCAGCATGGCTACCACAGCAATATGCCATCCCATCTAGTTTGAGCTTAGTGGGACTATCATTTGTTTTTCAACAGGACAATGACCCAACACAACTCCAGACTGTGTAAGGTCTATTTTATCAAGAAGGAGAGTGATGGAGTGCTGCATCAGATGACCTGGCCTCCACAATCCCCCTACCTCAACCAAATTGAGATGCTTTGGGATGAGTCGGACCACACAGCGAAGGAAAAGCAGTCAACAAGTGCTCAGCATATGTTGGAAAAGCATTCCAGGTGAAGCTGGTTGAGAGAATGCCAAGAGTGTGCAAAGCTTGTCATCAAGGCAAAGGGTGGCTATTTGAAGAATCTCAAATATAAAACACATTTTGATTTGTTTAACACTTTTTTGTTTACTAAATGATTCCATATGTGTTATTTCATAGTTTTGATGTCGTCACTATTATTCTACAATGTTGAAAATAGTAAAAACAAAATAAAACCCTTTGAATGAGTAGGTGTTCTAAACCCTTTGAATGAGTAGGTGTTCTAAACCCTTTGAATGAGTAGGTGTTCTAAACCCTTTGAATGAGTAGGTGTTCTAAACCCTTTGAATGAGTAGGTGTTCTAAAACGTTTGAATGAGTAGGTGTTCTAAAACCTTTGAATGAGTAGGTGTTCTAAAACCCTTTGAATGAGTAGGTGTTCTAAAACCCTTTGAATGAGTAGGTGTTCTAAAACCCTTTGAATGAGTAGGTGTTCTAAAACGTTTGACCGGTCGTGTATGAAGATATTCATCAACTGACACCAAAAACCCTGATGAGGTCTAAAGGCCCGAAGCACTTTCAACTGACACCAAAAACCCTGATGAGGTCTAAAGGCCCGAAGCACTTTCATCAACCGACACTGTCCTCCAAGAGGAATCTCCTCTTCCCTTCAGACTCCTCCTCAGTTCATTCACCTTGGTTGAAGAGAGAGGTAGCAGCAACGTTCCTTTCCCTTCAACTGACAACAAAGGCATCTGGTCCAACCACCTCCAGTAGCCTATTTAACCTCTGGGACACTTGAACTGGCTCCTGAATAACCAGCAGGGCTGATGAGCCAATAACTCTCCCCGCTAAAAACAGTCTTTGTGAGAATAGTTCCCCCTTCTGGTGAAGCCCTGCTAAACTAGCCACATATACAAATACATCTTGTATCAACAAGATAAGAAAAGTTATTTATTTGTAAAAATGCATTTCAGAAATCACAGAATATATTCCAGTAGGTATTCACACAATGTCATTAAGTGATTATGATGATAATTGTCCTATGTAGTATGTTTAACACAGTTTTCCATGTTGCTCTAAGAAAGTTAAAGACATTCTACAAGGGGAAAATATAACTGTCCCATTATTGTTATTTAAATCAGTTATAGGTCTCTTCTGATCCAGAGTTGAATTCATTTTACAGGGAATCAAACACTAATAAATAAAATCTACACTATTGATCACACAACTAAACACATCTGGTAGCTTTAGCCATAACGCCTGGTGTGCTGTTATTACATGACAGATACAACAAAGTGTTCTGTCTTGATCTCATAGCAACAAATACTCTTTAAAAAAATAATAATGTTATACACATGTAATAAACAGACAACGTCTTGACGGCACAGTAGGAGTTTGAACTGTAGATGGTGCGTTTTCTTTCTTCCGTGTCACATCTGCCACCTCCTGAAGCCCATGAACATGCTGCAGGCGTAGCAGAGTGTCACCACAAAGGCAAATATCTAGAGGAGAACCAGGACAACAACAACAACAAAAAGTTTAGGCTAACTCACAGAAAGCCTTGAGCAATGACACCTAGTGTAATAGCAGCAGCTATAGAGTACAGCACCATCACTGAACAAACTACCTAGTATAGAGTCGATAGAACAACGGTCAAACATTAACTCATGGAATGGAAAGGCCTACAGCTCAATGTACTGAATAACATCGACTTAGATGAGGAGTTTACTACAGAGCTGTTGTGTTTGGTCTCCTTGGTAATGAAACGGTGTGAAAATAGCTGTGTGCAGTACAGGAGCTACCAATACAGAAATGGACACGGCTGTCAGGACGAAGCACAACATCAGTACAGGAGCTACCAATACAGATATGGACACGGCAGTCAGGACGAAGCACAACATCAGTACAGGGAGCTACCAATACAGAAATGGACACGGCTGTCAGGACGAAGCACAACATCAGTACAGGGAGCTACCAATACAGATATGGACACGGCAGTCAGGACGAAGCACAACATCAGTACAGGAGCTACCAATACAGAAATGGACACGGCAGTCAGGACGAAGCACAACATCAGTACAGGGAGCTACCAATACAGATATGGACACGGCTGTCAGGACGAAGCACAACATCAGTACAGGAGCTACCAATACAGAAATGGACACGGCAGTCAGGACGAAGCACAACATCAGTACAGGAGCTACCAATACAGATATGGACACGGCAGTCAGGACGAAGCACAACATCAGTACAGGGAGCTACCAATACAGATATGGACACGGCTGTCAGGACAAAGCACAACATCAGTACAGGAGCTACCAATACAGATATGGACACGGCTGTCAGGACGAAGCACAACATCAGTACAGGAGCTACCAATACAGAAATGGACACGGCAGTCAGGACGAAGCACAACATCAGTACAGGAGCTACCAATACAGAAATGGACACGGCAGTCAGGACGAAGCACAACATCTGTTTACTGTCAACAGCAGAACACTGAGATACGACCTCACCAAGACTCTAAAAACATCCCTGTGTTATAGTAGTAACAGACCTCAGGGTTTATAATACTACAATAATACCATGTTATAGTAGTAACAGACCTCTGGGTTTATAATACCATGTTATAGTAGTAACAGACCTCTGGGTTTATAATACCATGTTATAGTAGTAACAGACCTCTGGGTTTATAATACTACAATAATACCATGTTATAGTAGTAACAGACCTCTGGGTTTATAATCACATGTTATAGTAGTAACAGACCTCTGGGTTTATAATACCATGTTATAGTAATAACAGACTTCTGGGTTTATAATACCATGTTATAGTAGTAACAGACCTCTGGGTTTATAATACCATGTTATAGTAGTAACAGACCTCTGGGTTTATAATACCATGTTATAGTAGTAACAGACCTCTGGGTTTATAATAGCATGTTATAGTAGTAACAGACCTCTGGGTTTATAATACTACAATAATACCATGTTATAGTAGTAACAGACCTCTGGGTTTATAATACCATGTTATAGTAGTAACAGACCTCTGGGTTTATAATACCATGTTATAGTAGTAACAGACCTCTGGGTTTATAATCACATGTTATAGTAGTAACAGACCTCTAGGTTTATAATAACATGTTATAGTAGTAACAGACTTCTGGGTTTATAACACTGGAAGAATCGATTCCAATAACTGATCGTTTGCTTGTCTGCCTGGAGTGCCAGATCCAGTAGTTTGTCATTAGTTACCACAAAGTCATAATTATGGATAAACCACACCGATTTCTACAGTTTATCTTCTTAAAATCTGATTTAAACCTTAAATTAAGATCAAAAAGATACATTTTCTTTTCTTGTATTTTTACGATATCAACAACTTTGACTTTGGTAACTAGTGACAACCAGATGGGCAGGGTTTGCAGTTCTGGGAATTTTCAATTGGTTTATCAACCCAGGCAAACTTAAACAGGCACGTACAGTATGAAGAATTTGAATTAAAAGCCTGATCTGATCAGTGAACCACCATTTGCATTACAGATAGCCTTGACGTTGTGTGTTAGTGTACACTGACCGTAGCTGCCACGTTAATACTGTATTGTCTGTTGTCCAGGAAGGTGAGTATATTTCCACTAGGGGCTGTTACACATCCTGGTATGGAGCTGTTGGTACTCCTGATGACCCCTCTGGCAGCCGTAACAGCAGCCTCCAGCACCAAGGCACTGAAGTAGAACAGCAGTGCTGTGAAGTGGTACAGCACATCCTGCAATGAAGATGGAAAGACGGTTTTATAATATGGATTGAGAGTAGTCAGGTCTCATTGAATGTATTGAGAGAAATCACGTGTGATAGGAGGTTACAGTAAGAGACCGGCCGCCTCCCAGAGAGATAGGGGGTCACAGTAAGAGACCGGCCGCCTCCCAGAGAGATAGGGGGTCACAGTAAGAGACCGGCCGCCTCCCAGAGAGATAGGGGGTCACAGTAAGAGACCGGCCGCCTCCCAGAGAGATAGGGGGTCACAGTAAGAGACCGGCCGCCTCCCAGAGAGATAGGGGGTCACAGTAAGAGACCGGCCGCCTCCCAGAGAGATAGGGGGTCACAGTAAGAGACCGGCCGCCTCCCAGAGAGATAGGGGGTTACAGTCAGAGACCGGCCGCCTCCCAGAGAGATAGGGGGTCACAGTCAGAGACCGGCCGCCTCCCAGAGAGATAGGGGATTACAGTAAGAGACCGGCCGCCTCCCAGAGAGATAGGGGGTTACAGTCAGTGACCGGCCTCCTCCCAGAGAGATAGGGGATTACAGTAAGAGACCGGCCTCCTCCCAGAGAGATAGGGGGTCACAGTAAGAGACCGGCCGCCTCCCAGAGAGATAGGGGGCCACAGTAAGAGACCGGCCGCCTCCCAAATGGCACCCTACTACCTATATAGTGCACCATCTTTGACCTACGTTTGACCTGAGCCTTATGAATAAGGGTGCAATTTCGTAGGTAGCCACAGACTGTTGACAATGGGGACTCAGGGCCCACAGACTGGCCATTGTCTGGTGTGAGCTCACTATTCTCTCAGTAGCTGTGTCACAAGCTTTGTTTTCTCATTGTCTATGAGATGACAACACACACACACACACACACATTTAAGAGAAAAACTGGAGCCTGGTGGGTCTGAGGGCTGTCTGTGGATAGGTCCCAAATGGTACTCTATTCCCTATATAGTGCACTACTAATGACCAGGGTCATTTGGGACGTAGTCTGTGTCAGTACAGTACTGTAGCTAGTAGTGTAGGCAGTACCCTTCAAGTCAACCTCTAGTGCAGTCAGTCATTAGTACTTCATGTTAGTTATTATGTGTAAGTGTGGCAAAGTCATTTTGGATAAAAGCGTCTGCTAAATGGCAGAAATATAATTAAAATATGGAAGTGTTAATAGCAGCAGAGCTGGGATCAGGGCTAGTAGCAGCAGAGCTGGGATCAGGGCCAGTAGCAGCAGAGCTGGGATCAGGGCCAGCAGCAGCAGAGCTGGGATCAGGGCCAGTGTGAGGACTGATTGGCACAACACTGACTGGGTCTGCCTGCCTAGGGACCGTTGTTTTTCAACAAATTAAATGACAGACGCTTTTACATTATGTCTCACCCAGCACATGCAGTGTGTTCTTGCCATTATAATGTGCACTCGGCCCTGTTACATGGCTTTAAGTTTCTTGACAGACTAGTAGATCAAGCTCTCTGTCATGTTTCAGTGTTTCTGGTCAGTTTTGATACCAGCATGTGTAGAGGCACCCTCATGACTAAAGTTGTGATGAGATCATACTCAGTAGGTGTGGTGCAGTGTTTCACTCGGTGTGTCATTACACACACACACACACACACACACACACACACACACACACACACACACACGTCTGGGAAAGACATCCTCTGTACTGTAATTAGGACTATCTAAGAGCAGGATTGTTCTACATCATGCTATGGAGTCGGCAGCATTTGAATGAGGCTCCTGAAGAACATGTCTCCTGACTATTCTAAAGATATTGTGTTTGATTTGCAGGGTGATCTCCAAATTCATCGGATTCAAATAGCAAATGTTAAGACTGAAGACTACTATTTGTTTATCATTTGAATTGTGTTTAGTGCAGAGGTGGAACTAAACCCTGCACCAACCAGTAGCTCTCCTGGACTGGAGTTGGACAGCCCTGAAGTGACAAACCAACGAGACCAGGAAGACTGAAGATGGACAGCCCTGAAGTGACAAACCAACGAGACCAGGAAGACTGAAGTTGGACAGCCCTGAAGTGACAAACCAAACAGACCAGGAAGACTGGAGTTGGACAGCCCTGAAGTGACAAACCAAACAGACCAGGAAGACTCTACCTCTGATGATGTCATGTGACATCAGTATACCTGTGTATATCTGTCGGTAAGAAGATCTGTACCTCTGCTGGTTTTTCAGTGCTCCCAACCTGTTTCCCAAGAATGAGTTGTTTTATGTGACCTGTTCCTTGGGTAAAGCCTCGTCACTATCAGACTCACCATCAGGTTCCAGTCGGTGTTGATCCTGTCAGCCAATCCCAGGAGGAAGAGGAGGAGGTACACGCTGGAACAGAAGAACGTGCTGACAGAGACAAACATCACCCAGCCCTGTAGCAGGGGCACGGGCACGTTGGAGGAGGCCACCAGGATCCATACTAGCCCTCCAAATATCTGGAAGAACAGAATAGAGAAGATTTGTTAGACAAGTCATCATACGTCAAGACTGATTTGATATTTGACATAATAAATGCTTTAGGAATATAGACTGTTTGACCAGACTGTGAGATCTGATCATGACATGAATGTCCGTTTATTTAAAATGCATCCTAGGCCTGACAACAGGGTACGATTTCCATTTGTGAAAAGGAGCAGGCTGTTATTGAATACAGATTATTTATAGGCCTAGAAGGAGCAGGCTGTTATTGAACTGAACACAGACTATTTATAGGCCTAGAAGGAGCAGGCTGTTATTAAACTGAACACAGATTATTTATAGGCCGAGAAGGAGCAGTCTGTTATTGAACTGAACACAGATCATTTATAGGCCTAAAAGGAGCCGGCTGTTATTGAATACAGATTATTTATAGGCCTAGAAGGAGCAGTCTGTTATTGAACTGAACACAGATTATTTATAGGCCTAAAAGGAGCCGGCTGTTATTGAATACAGATTATTTATAGGCCTAAAAGGAGCAGGCTGTTATTGAACTGAACACAGATTATTTATAGGCCTAGAAGGAGCAGTCTGTTATTGAACTGAACACAGATCATTTATAGGCCGAGAAGGAGCAGGCTGTTATTGAACTGAATACAGATCATTTATAGGCCTAAAAGGAGCCGGCTGTTATTGAATACAGATTATTTATAGGCCTAAAAGGAGCAGGCTGTTATTGAACTGAATACAGATCATTTATAGGCCTAGAAGGAGCAGTCTGTTATTGAACTGAATACAGATCATTTATAGGCCTAAAAGGAGCCGGCTGTTATTGAATAGAGATTATTTATAGGCCTAAAAGGAGCAGGCTGTTATTGAACTGAATACAGATCATTTATAGGCCTAAAAGGAGCAGGCTGTTATTGAATACAGATTATTTATAGGCCTAGTAACACACTACTATACTATTTAGCTGGAGAACAGTTGTATCTATTTTGTCGTTCACTTCACAATGACAAAATGTGCAGTATGTTCTGCTCCTATCAATCCTACACTATCAGATTGTACAATAGGGAGTCGCCCATATGCCGTTAGTAAAACACAGCCGAAGTACTGTAATGACTGACTTCCATTACTATGACGCTACCTGCCTGGCTCCTCTGATAGTGTTATACATAACTACCTCTGCGATGGAAAAAGCTCATCCTAAAGCTCAAATGAACTAAATGAATTAAGCAGAATTAATAAAGACTATCGATTAGACTGCAGTTTCCCCAAGTAGGCCTTCTTCAAACAAGGGTGTAACCAGAATCTGACCACCGGTGATGTATTTGCTCACAAAACTCGTAGAAATAGAGATGCGACACTCACAATTTCCAAGCAGATCAGAGCACCGGAGTACGTCCTCAATATTTGTAGTCCCAATGGCAAAGATATCGTCGGCGCTGGGAATGCTGTCACCGCAGGATTCGTCGCTGGCTCCGACATCCTTCCCGTCTTGTATCTCGACAAAGGACACCAACTCAGGCAAATTCTTCAGCAGTCATGTGTCCCTAACTGGTCTAACAGGTGCACGGCTCCTCCTTTCACTTTATCCACCTCAACTCACCCGCAGAGTGGAGGCAGTCGCAGTTACCGCAATACCTCACCCCGATCTCACCGTCGCGACTCGCTAAAGATGAATCTGCTACGAATTGAACGTGCCTGAGAAAATGAGAGATAGGCTCTACTATAGAATCCCTTTCGAGAAAAAAATACGATACAGACTAGATGCAGTGATGCCGATTAACTTCCACAGATGTTGATAGGACACTCTAAAGTCAATATTAGTCTACCTGCAGGGGGAGAAAATGCCAAGGTGAGAGGAGTCTGAGAAACGGAAAGCAGAGCTGTGATTTATCTGCAAGCTGAAACAGCTTCATGGTTTAGGTAAATAATTACACAACTTAAGTTGTTTACTCAATAACCATCACCCACAGAGAAACGTCACCAAATAGCACCTCACGCCCTACGTAGTGCACTACGTTTAAGGTGCCATTTGGGGCGTAGCCATAGCCTACACCTGCAAGCCTCTGAATTGAATAGATGACTGCAAGAGTCCTGTCTGCCACTTATCTATATTGTCAGAGAGAGTGAGAACGGTATTATGAGAGAGTGATTGTTATTTCATACAGGGGCAGTAACAGGCTAGAAAAGCCCCACCAGGTTAATGTTTACCTGGAATATGTGGATAAACTCAGCTCCTGTTGACATAACCCCAAGCTGCACATACTGTTAACAAGGTTAGACAGAGTCGGTCCAATTAAGGACTGATCTATTTTCACTGGCTGTACTGTATTCCTAAAGTTACTGGTGCAGTGAATGTTTAGCTTTTTGGTTCCTCTGCAGGTTTCTTCCTTTCTTCTAGGGACTTTTTCCTTGCCGCTGTGCCACTGCTCACTAGAAACATAATCTTACCTGATCTGATCTGAATAAATGGACGATGAAAATGAGGTGGTTGATTTGTATGGTGTTTTATTACAGAAAGGGAAAGGTTTTTATGTGCTATCCCCCAAAAAACAACAGGCTTAAGTGTCAAAAGGGATACCAACTTTAAAAAAACAACAGGCTTAAGTGTCAAAAGGGATACCAACTTTTAAAAAACAACAGGCTTAAGTGTCAAAAGGGAAACCAACTTTAAAAACACAACAGGCTTAAGTGTCAAAAGGGAAACCAACTTTAAAAACACAACAGGCTTAAGTGTCAAAAGGGAAACCAACTTTAAAAAACAACAGGCTTAAGTGTCAAAAGGGAAACCAACTTTAAAAACACAACAACAAAAAACATTTTCTCCCCAATTTGAATCTCATCTCATCGCTGCAACTCTCCAACGGGCTCGGGAGGCGAAGGTCGAGTCATGTGTCCTCTGAAACATGACCCGCCAAACCGCCCTTCTTCTTAACACCCGCCCTCTTAACCCAGAAGTCAGCCGCACCAATGTGTCGCAGGAAACACCGTTCAACTGACAACCCGAGGTCAGTCTACAGGCGCCCGGGCCCGCCACAAGGAGGCGCTAGAGACTGACGATGCCAAGTATAGCCCCCTGGCCAAACCCTCCTCTAACCCGGACGACACTGGGCCAATTGTGCACCGCCCTATGGGACTCCCGGTCACGGCTGGTTGTGATACAGCCCGGGATCAAACCCGGGTCTGTAGTGACACCTCTTAGACCGCTGCGCCACTCGGGAGGCCCCCATGAATACCAACACTTATCTCTCATTAATATCAATAGGCTAGGTTATATCAATGACCTTTGTCTAGTTACTATAAGGCTACATGTTTAACTATAGGTTAAAGTACTACTGGTTTCTGTCTTACTATAAAGGTCTAATGTCCACGTCAACCTTCCACCGACTTGATGACATCACAGCACGGCGGCGAGACCTCTCCTGCTCTTCTTGAACTCGCACACGTAGTACATGGTGATGTCACACTCCACCTGGTTCCAGGTGCCTGTGGTTGATTACAATCAGGAGGACTAGTCCAAATGGAAGTGTTGATGGCGGCGCCCCCCCCCCCCCCCCTCCCCTCCCTTTGCTCAGACGTTGCCGACTCATTCCAGGTCTCACCACACCTGGATAGGTATTTTTTGAAGTATCGGGCTGACTACATTCATTGTGTCATAGCAATCTGGTACCAAGACGGCACGGTCGATGACGTGGCACGCAACCATTGGCTGATACGTGCAACGTCTGAGCAAGGGGAACACAGCCGATATCTTGACTCTGAAATGGTACTAAGTCCAAATGTATTTATTGGCTGTGTCTAAAGTGGCACCCTATTCCCTAGTTTTATGCACTACGTTTGACCAGAGTAGTGCACTCTATAGGGCAGAGAATAGAGTGCCATTTCAGTGTTGCTCATTGATATCTAGAATTAGATTGTAGGACTAGTCAATTGTAGTGAGTACATGTTAAAATGTCCTTGCCATACCTGTGCTGACCATCTTCACACAGCTGGTGTTGGAAGGGGCCCCTGATGGCTCCTCTAGGCCCCAGGCTGTATAGTTCCTCACTGGGGTCAAGTCTGCGTAAACAGGCCCTCCCCCCTTCTGCCCAGCCTGCAGCCCGATGAAGACCTGGGTAAGGCCGGCCTGGGTGACGTAGTCTGCAATCAGGGTGTTGGTGTCTGTTGTTTTGGGCATGGCGAGCATACCGCCCCTCAGCTTACAGTTTATCAGAGCCTCTCGGTACTTTCTGGCCTCTTTCACAATCAGGTAAAATTTCTCCTCCGTTTCCTTAATGCCTAAAATGACTGAATATGACATATGAGATGTAATAAGTTGGAGTCTAAACTCCTTATTCATTCAATTCAATATAAGTAAAAACTCCTTATTCAATCCAAGTCAAAACGATATTTATTTGTGTTGTAGGATGCCAGTTTGATTTACGTTGGCTGAGATTTTCTTGTTTTAGTTCAATTGTTTTCTAATGATCTGACCTGAAATGATGATTTAAGCAGAATACAATGACTTACCATTTTTCACAAACTTGACTGCATTCTTCAGCTTTCTGACATTGATGTCCATCTGTCCAACCACCTTCCTGTACCTCCCACAGTCACATGTTGCCCCTGTCAGACATGCTTGTAGTCAGGTACGGCATGTGTCTTACAATAAACATCATTCTCTTTCAGGAAATCTCTTTTTGTAACTAGGCCAGTCCAGAATGTGAAGACACAACATTGTATGATAGTGACTTGGAGGTACTGTCTCCAGTGGTTTGGAGGTACTGTCTCCAGTGGTTTGGAGGTACTATCTCCAGTGGTTTGGAGGTACTATCTCCAGTGGTTTGGAGGTACTGTCTCCAGTGGTTTGGAGGTACTGTCTCCAGTGGTTTGGAGGTACTGTCTCCAGTGGTTTGGAGGTACTGTCTCCAGTGGTTTGGAGGTACTGTTTCCAGTGGTTTGGAGGTACTGTCTCCAGTGGTTTGGAGGTACTGTCTCCAGTGGTTTGGAGGTACTGTCTCCAGTGGTTTGGAGGTACTGTCTCCAGTGGTTTGGAGGTACTGTCTCCAGTGGTTTGGAGGTACTATCTCCAGTGGTTTGGAGGTACTGTCTCCAGTGGTTTGGAGGTACTGTCTCCAGTGGTTTGGAGGTACTGTCTCCAGTGGTTTGGAGGTACTGTCTCCAGTGGTTTGGAGGTACTGTCTCCAGTGGTTTGGAGGTACTATCTCCAGTGGTTTGGAGGTACTGTCTCCAGTGACTTGGAGGTACTATCTCCAGTGACTTGGAGGTACTGTCTCCAGTGGTTTGGAGGTACTGTCTCCAGGGGTTTGGAGGTACTATCTCCAGTGGTTTGGAGGTACTATCTCCAGTGGTTTGGAGGTACTGTCTCCAGTGGTTTGGAGGTACTATCTCCAGTGGTTTGGAGGTACTATCTCCAGTGGTTTGGAGGTACTGTCTCCAGTGGTTTGGAGGTACTGTCTCCAGTGGTTTGGAGGTACTGTCTCCAGTGGTTTGAAGGTACTATCTCCAGTGGTTTGGAGGTACTGTCTCCAGTGACTTGGAGGTACTATCTCCAATGACTTGGAGGTACTGTCTCCAGTGGTTTGGAGGTACTGTCTCCAGTGGTTTGGAGGTACTGTCTCCAGTGGTTTGGAGGTACTGTCTCCTTTGGTTTGGAGGTACTATCTCCAGTGGTTTGGAGGTACTGTCTCCAGTGGTTTGGAGGTACTGTCTCCAGTGGTTTGGAGGTACTGTCTCCAGTGGTTTGGAGGTACTATCTCCAGTGGTTTGGAGGTACTGTCTCCAGTGGTTTGGAGGTACTATCTCCAGTGGTTTGGAGGTACTGTCTCCAGTGGCTTGGAGGTACTGTCTCCAGTGGTTTGGAGGTACTGTCTCCAGTGACTTGGAGGTACTGTCTCCAGTGGTTTGGAGGTACTGTCTCCAGTGGTTTGGAGGTACTATCTCCAGTGGTTTGGAGGTACTGTCTCCAGTGGTTTGGAGGTACTGTCTCCAGTGGTTTGGAGGTACTATCTCCAGTGACTTGGAGGTACTGTCTCCAGTGGTTTGGAAACATACAGTACCAGTCAAAAGTCAGGACAAACCTGCTCATTCAAGGGCTTTTCTTTGTTTTTACTATTTTCTACATTGTAGAATAAGACATCAAAACTGTGAAATAACACATATGGAATCATGTAGTAACCCCAAAAAGTGTTTAACAAATCAAGATAGATTTTAGATTATTCAAGGTAGAAACCCTTTGCCTGATGACAGCTTTGCACACTCTTGGCATTCTCTCAACCAGCTTCACCTGGAATGCTTCTTCCAACAGTCATGAAGGAGTTCCCACATATCCAGTGGTATGGAAACATACATGAACAAAGAACGAGGCTAAATAATGAACTAGCTCACCTGCTTTCCCTTTCAGTCCAGAGGGTCCATCGACTCCTGCATCTCCTGCGTCTCCTGGAAACAACATGTACAGTTACACTGCACATATGGGACAGCAGCATAGTCCAGGGAGGAGAGAGACCAGACATATACATTTTGTGGAGTAGACGTCTGCTTCAGGAGGAAAACTATTTGCACTGGTGAGATATCACCACTAGACAGCAGCACTCCACAGTGCTTCACTTCATAGAGCAGAGATGTGGCAGGAGAGGGAATCAACCTCTCTCTACACTAGGTGTTTTACCCCCTAACTGACAGGAAGGAGAATCAACCTCTCTCTACACTAGGTGTTTTACCTCCTAACTGACAGGAAGGTGAATCAACCTCTCTCTACACTAGGTGTTTTACCTCCTAACTGACAGGAAGGAGAATCCATCTCTCTCTACACTAGGTGTTTTATCTCCTAACTGACAGGAAGGTGAATCCATCTCTCTCTACACTAGGTGTTTTACCTCCTAACTGACAGGAAGGAGAATCAACCTCTCTCTACACTAGGTGTTTTACCTCCTAACTAACAGGAAGGTGAATCAACCTCTCTCTACACTAGGTGTTTTACCTCCTAACTGACAGGAAGGAGAATCCATCTCTCTCTACACTAGGTGTTTTATCTCCTAACTGACAGGAAGGTGAATCCATCTCTCTCTACACTAGGTGTTTTACCTCCTAACTGACAGGAAGGTGAATCAACCTCTCTCTACACTAGGTGTTTTATCTCCTAACTGACAGGAAGGTGAATCCATCTCTCTCTACACTAGGTGTTTTACCTCCTAACTGACAGGAAGGTGAATCCATCTCTCTCTACACTAGGTGTTTTATCTCCTAACTGACAGGAAGGAGAATCAACCTCTCTCTACACTAGGTGTTTTACCTCCTAACTGACAGGAAGGAGAATCAACCTCTCTCTACACTAGGTGTTTTATCTCCTAACTGACAGGAAGGTGAATCCATCTTTCTCTACACTAGGTGTTTTACCTCCTAACTGACAGGAAGGTGAATCCATCTCTCTCTACACTAGGTGTTTTACCTCCTAACTGACAGGAAGGTGAATCAACCTCTCTCTACACTAGGTGTTTTATCTCCTAACTGACAGGAAGGTGATTCCATCTCTCTCTACACTAGGTGTTTTACCTCCTAACTGACAGGAAGGTGAATCCATCTCTCTCTACACTAGGTGTTTTATCTCCTACCTGACAGGAAGGTGAATCCATCTCTCTCTACACTAGGTGTTTTACCTCCTAACTGACAGGAAGGAGAATCCATCTCTCTCTACACTAGGTGTTTTATCTCCTAACTGACAGGAAGGTGAATCCATCTCTCTCTACACTAGGTGTTTTATCTCCTAACTGACAGGAAGGAGAATCAACCTCTCTCTACACTAGGTGTTTTACCTCCTAACTGACAGGAAGGAGAATCAACCTCTCTCTACACTAGGTGTTTAACCTCCTAACTGACAGGAAGGAGAATCAACCTCTCTCTACACTAGGTGTTTTACATCCTAACTGACAGGAAGGAGAATCAACCTCTCTCTACACTAGGTGTTTTACCTCCTAACTGACAGGAAGGTGAATCAACCCCTCTCTACACTAGGTGTTTTACCCCCTAACTGGCAGTTTATAAATTAGGGGAAGTAAGTAGATTACCAACACAACACAGGTTGTTTTTATGACAGTTGGAACCGGGGGGCAATAATGTGTAGGCGTAACGTTATCGTGTCACAAAATAGCTGAAGGATCTGAGATTTTCACTGAGATTGATTTGAAGGCTTTTCTCTTGACTTGATACAGCTTCATGAAATACCCTTTATTTTCCCACAGTTACCTGGGACAATAGTACCTGCATAGTGTTTTTATATAACACAAATATGGATATGGTTTGATTATTGTTAAGGCTTAACCTACTAAATTGATAGTGTCATTATGTGTCTGCTAAGTGAGGTCTGGATTTCTGTAGAGCTGTCAAAGTATTACAGACAGGATTGACCAGACTCTTTCTGTAGCTCTGTCAAAGCATTACAGACAGGATTGACCAGACTCTTTCTGTAGCTCTGTCAAAGCATTACAGACAGGATTGACCAGACTCTTTCTGTAGGTCTGTCAAAGCATTACAGACAGGATTGACCAGACTCTTTCTGTAGGTCTGTCAGAGCATTACAGACAGGATTGACCAGACTCTTTCTGTAGCTCTGTCAAAGTATTTCAGACAGGATTGACCAGACTCTTTCTGTAGGTCTGTCAAAGTATTTCAGACAGGATTGACCAGACTCTTTCTGTAGGTCTGTCAAAGCATTACAGACAGGATTGACCAGACTCTTTCTGTAGGTCTGTCAGAGCATTACAGACAGGATTGACCAGACTCTTTCTGTAGGTCTGTCAAAGCATTACAGACAGGATTGACCAGACTCTTTCTGTAGGTCTGTCAGAGCATTACAGACAGGATTGACCAGACTCTTTCTGTAGCTCTGTCAAAGCATTTCAGACAGGATTGACCAGACTCTTTCTGTAGCTCTGTCAAAGCATTTCAGACAGGATTGACCAGACTCTGTCTGTAGCTCTGTCAGAGCATTACAGACAGGATTGACCAGACTCTGTCTGTAGCTCTGTCAAAGCATTACAGACAGGATTGACCAGACTCTTTCTGTAGGTCTGTCAAAGCATTACAGACAGGATTGACCAGACTCTTTCTGTAGGTCTGTCAAAGCATTACAGACAGGATTGACCAGACTCTTTCTGTAGGTCTGTCAGAGCATTACAGACAGGATTGACCAGACTCTTTCTGTAGCTCTGTCAAAGTATTTCAGACAGGATTGACCAGACTCTTTCTGTAGGTCTGTCAAAGTATTTCAGACAGGATTGACCAGACTCTTTCTGTAGGTCTGTCAAAGTATTTCAGACAGGATTGACCAGACTCTTTCTGTAGGTCTGTCAAAGTATTTCAGACAGGATTGACCAGACTCTTTCTGTAGCTCTGTCAAAGTATTTCAGACAGGATTGACCAGACTCTTTCTGTAGGTCTGTCAAAGTATTTCAGACAGGATTGACCAGACTCTTTCTGTAGCTCTGTCAAAGTATTTCAGACAGGATTGACCAGACTCTTTCTGTAGGTCTGTCAAAGTATTTCAGACAGGATTGACCAGACTCTTTCTGTAGCTCTGTCAAAGCATTTCAGACAGGATTGACCAGACTCTTTCTGTAGCTCTGTCAAAGCATTTCAGACAGGATTGACCAGACTCTTTCTGTAGCTCTGTCAAAGTATTTCAGACAGGATTGACCAGACTCTTTCTGTAGGTCTGTCAAAGCATTTCAGACAGGATTGACCAGACTCTTTCTGTAGCTCTGTCAAAGCATTTCAGACAGGATTGACCAGACTCTTTCTGTAGCTCTGTCAAAGTATTTCAGACAGGATTGACCAGACTCTTTCTGTAGGTCTGTCAGAGCATTTCAGACAGGATTGACCAGACTCTTTCTGTAGGTCTGTCAGAGCATTACAGACAGGATTGACCAGACTCTTTCTGTAGGTCTGTCAGAGCATTACAGACAGGATTGACCAGACTCTTGATGAGGCCTTGAGGTTTACATACATGTTACTTCAGAGAGGGGCTGCATCACAAATGACAACTTATTCCCTGTATAGTGCACTAGTGTTAACCAGGCTCTGATAGAAAGTAGTGCACTACTGTTAACCAGGCTCTGATAGAAAGTAGTGCACTACTGTTAACCAGGCTCTGATAGAAAGTAGTGCACTAGTGTTAACCAGGCTCTGATAGAAAGTAGTGCACTAGTGTTAACCAGGCTCTGATAGAAAGTAGTGCACTACTGTTAACCAGGCTCTGGTAGAAAGTAGTGCACTACTGTTAACCAGGCTCTGGTAGAAAGTAGTGCACTACTGTTAACCAGGCTCTGGTAGAAAGTAGTGCACTAGTGTTAACCAGGCTCTGGTAGAAAGTAGTGCACTACTGTTAACCAGGCTCTGGTAGAAAGTAGTGCACTACTGTTAACCAGGCTCTAGTAGAAAGTAGTGCACTAGTGTTAACCAGGCTCTGATAGAAAGTAGTGCACTACTGTTAACCAGGCTCTGGTAGAAAGTAGTGCACTACTGTTAACCAGGCTCTGGTAGAAAGTAGTGCACTACTGTTAACCAGGCTCTGATAGAAAGTAGTGCACTACTGTTAACCAGGCTCTGGTAGAAAGTAGTGCACTATATAGGGAATAGACGGCATTTGGGATGTACACAGGGTTTCACACAGGACATAATGGTTTAGCTCTCAGTAAACATGTTCCTGACACCTAAATATGAGTCCCTTCCAAGCTGATCCCATTGACGACCGTGGAAAATAATTCTCTACTAGCGGACCTGAGTTCACATACTATTTGATACTAATACTGTCACGCCCTGACCTTAGAGATCCTGTTTATGTATCTATTTTGGTTTGGTCAGGGTGTGATTTGGGGTGGGTATTCTGTGTTCTATGATTTGTATTTCTATGTTTTGGCTGGGTAGGGTTCTCAATCAGGGACAGCTGTCTATCGTTGTATTTCTATGTTTTGGCTGGGTAGGGTTCTCAATCAGGGACAGCTGTCTATCGTTGTATTTCTATGTTTTGGCTGGGTAGGGTTCTCAATCAGGGACAGCTGTCTATTGTTGTATTTCTATGTTTTGGCTGGGTAGGGTTCTCAATCAGGGACAGCTGTCTATCGTTGTATTTCTATGTTTTGGCTGGGTAGGGTTCTCAATCAGGGACAGCTGTCTATTGTTGTCTCTGATTGAGAACCATACTTAGGCAGCCCTTTTTCCCACCTGTCTTGGTGGGAAGTTGACTTTGTTTATGGCACATAGCCTTTAGCGTCATGGTAGCGTCTTGGTAGTGTTTATTGTTTTGTTCAGTGTCTTTTCTAATAAAAATAATATGTACGCTCACCACGCTACACCTTGGTCCTCTTCATTCAACGGCCGTGACAAATACTATTAAGAGTAACATTACTTTATTGGTCAATTGCACACGAGGTCCAACGGAATTTTGACCTCTGATTTAACCCCTCAGAAAGACACACACACACACACACACATACCGTTTTTTTTTGAGAAGGGGTGGGGGGTGCCACACTGGGCACCTGGGGAACTGTTGTGGGGGGTTAAGTGCTTTGCTCAAGGGCACAAAGGCAGCTAGGCAAATCCTTTATCTGTGCTTGATTGATAGAATAGTCCCAACACTGTCTGATACTACAGGCAGGCTAGAGCACTGTAACCCTATCTGTCTGATACTACAGGCCAGGCTAGAGCACTGTATCCCCTGTCTGTCTGATACTACAGGTCAGGCTAGAGCACTGTAACCCTGTCTGTCTGATACTACAGGCCAGGCTAGAGCACTGTAACCCTGTCTGTCTGATACTACAGGCAGGCTAGAGCACTGTAACCCTGTCTGTCTGATACTACAGGCCAGGCTAGAGCACTGTAACCCTGTCTGTCTGATACTACAGGCAGGCTAGAGCACTGTAACCCTGTCTGTCTGATACTACAGGCAGGCCAGGCTAGAGCACTGTAACCCCTATCTGTCTGATACTACAGGCAGGCTAGAGCACTGTAACCCCTGTCTGTCTGATACTACAGGCAGGCCAGGCTAGAGCACTGTAACCCCTGTCTGTCTGATACTACAGGCCAGGCTAGAGCACTGTAACCCTGTCTGTCTGATACTACAGGCAGGCTAGAGCACTGTACCCCTGTCTGTCTGATACTACAGGCAGGCTAGAGCACTGTAACCCCTATCTGTCTGATACTACAGGCCAGGCTAGAGCACTGTAACCCCTGTCTGTCTGATACTACAGGCCAGGCTAGAGCACTGTAACCCTGTCTGTCTGATACTACAGGCAGGCTAGAGCACTGTAACCCTGTCTGTCTGATACTACAGGCCAGGCTAGAGCACTGTAACCCCTATCTGTCTGATACTACAGGCCAGGCTAGAGCACTGTATCCCCTGTCTGTCTGATACTACAGGCCAGGCTAGAGCACTGTAACCCTGTCTGTCTGATACTACAGGCAGGCTAGAGCACTGTAACCCTGTCTGTCTGATACTACAGGCAGGCTAGAGCACTGTAACCCTGTCTGTCTGATACTACAGGCCAGGCTAGAGCACTGTAACCCCTATCTGTCTGATACTACAGGCCAGGCTAGAGCACTGTATCCCCTGTCTGTCTGATACTACAGGCCAGGCTAGAGCACTGTAACCCTGTCTGTCTGATACTACAGGCAGGCTAGAGCACTGTAACCCTGTCTGTCTGATACTACAGGCCAGGCTAGAGCACTGTAACCCCTATCTGTCTGATACTACAGGCCAGGCTAGAGCACTGTATCCCCTGTCTGTCTGATACTACAGGCCAGGCTAGAGCACTGTAACCCCTGTCTGTCTGATACTACAGGCCAGGCTAGAGCACTGTAACCCCTGTCTGTCTGATACTACAGGCCAGGCTAGAGCACTGTAACCCCTGTCTGTCTGATACTACAGGCCAGGCTAGAGCACTGTAACCCCTGTCTGTCTGATACTACAGGCCAGGCTAGAGCACTGTAACCCCTGTCTGTCTGATACTACAGGCCAGGCTAGAGCACTGTAACCCCTGTCTGTCTGATACTACAGGCAGGCCAGGCTAGAGCACTGTATCCCCTGTCTGTCTGATACTACAGGCAGGCCAGGCTATAGCACTGTAACCCCTGTCTGTCTGATACTACAGGCAGGCCAGGCTATAGCACTGTAACCCCTGTCTGTCTGATACTACAGGCAGGCCAGGCTAGAGCAAATGATCAAAGAATGGAAAGATTTCAAATAGTATTTGAACCCAGGTCTGTCTAACAGATGCATCTACAACCCGAGTTGAAGGGTTCAATGGGAAGAGAGGCTGAATCCATTGGATAAAAAGCTGTTTATGTAAAACAAGCTTGATGAAGGTCTCCCAGGTAGTTTGGGTCTGGCAGTGTGTCTCTGTGGCCAAGCCCTAATGGCACCCTATTCCCTGTATAGTGCACTACTTTCAACCAGCCCTATGGGTAGTAGTGCACTACTTTCAACCAGTCCTATGGGTAGTAGTGCATTACTTTTAACCAGTCCTATGGGTAGTAGTGCACTACTTTTAACCAGCCCTATGGGTAGTAGTGCACTACTTTCGACCAGCCCTATGGGTAGTAGTGCATTACTTTTAACCAGTCCTATGGGTAGTAGTGCACTACTTTTAACCAGCCCTATGGGTAGTAGTGCACTACTTTCGACCAGCCCTATGGGTAGCAGTGCACTACTTTTAACCAGCCCCATGGGTAGTAGTGCACTACTTTTAACCAGCCCTATGGGTAGTAGTGCACTACTTTCAACCAGCCTTATGGGTAGTAGTGCACTACTTTTAACCAGCCCTATGGGTAGTAGTGCACTACTTTTAACCAGCCCTATGGGTAGTAGTGCACTACTTTTAACCAGCCTTATGGGTAGTAGTGCACTACTTTCAACCAGCCCTATGGGTAGTAGTGCACTACTTTTAACCAGCCCTATGGGTAGTAGTGCACTACTTTCGACCAGCCCTATGGGTAGCAGTGCACTACTTTTAACCAGCCCCATGGGTAGTAGTGCACTACTTTTAACCAGCCCTATGGGTAGTAGTGCACTACTTTCAACCAGCCCTATGGGTAGTAGTGCACTACTTTTAACCAGCCCTATGGGTAGTAGTGCACTACTTTTAACCAGCCCCATGGGTAGTAGTGCACTACTTTCGACCAGCCCTATGGGTAGTAGTGCACTACTTTTAACCAGCCCCATGGGTAGTAGTGCACTACTTTCGACCAGCCCTATGGGTAGTAGTGCACTACTTTCGACCAGCCCTATGGGTAGTAGTGCACTACTTTTAACCAGCCCTATGGGTAGTAGTGCGCTACTTTCAACCAGAACTATGGGTAGTAGTGCACTACTTTTAACCAGCCCCATGGGTAGTAGTGCACTACTTTCGACCAGCCTTATGGGTAGTAGTGCACTACTTTCAACCAGCCCTATGGGTAGTAGTGCACTACTTTTTACCAGCCCCATGGGTAGTAGTGCACTACTTTTAACCAGCCCTATGGGTAGTAGTGCACTACTTTCAACCAGCCCTATAGGTAGTAGTGCACTACTTTCGACCAGAACTATGGGTAGTAGTGCACTACTTTCGACCAGAACTATGGGTAGTAGTGCACTACTTTCGACCAGAACTATGGGTAGTAGTGCACTACTTTCGACCAGCCCTATGGGTAGTAGTGCACTACTTTTAACCAGTCCTATGGGTAGTAGTGCACTACTTTTAACCAGCCCTATGGGTAGTAGTGCACTACTTTCGACCAGCCCTATGGGTAGTAGTGCACTACTTTTAACAAGTCCTGTGGGTAGTAGTGCACTACTTTCGACCAGCCCTATGGGTAGTAGTGCACTACTTTCGACCAGCCCTATGGGTAGTAGTGCACTACTTTCGACCAGCCCTATGGGTAGTAGTGCACTACTTTCGACCAGCCCTATGGGTAGTAGTGCACTACTTTCGACCAGCCCTATGGGTAGTAGTGCACTACTTTCGACCAGCCCTATGGGTAGTAGTGCACTACTTTCGACCAGCCCTATGGGTAGTAGTGCACTACTTTCGACCAGCCCTATGGGTAGTAGTGCACTACTTTCGACCAGCCCTATGGGTAGTAGTGCAACTACTTTCGACCAGTCCTATGGGTAGTAGTGCACTACTTTTAACCAGTTCTATGGGTAGTAGTGCACTACTTTTAACCAGTCCTATGGGTAGTAGTGCACTACTTTCGACCAGCCCTATGGGTAGTAGTGCACTACTTTCAACCAGAACTATGGGTAGTAGTGCACTACTTTCGACCAGAACTATGGGTAGTAGTGCACTACTTTCGACCAGCCCTATGGGTAGTAGTGCACTACTTTCGACCAGAACTATGGGTAGTAGTGCACTACTTTCGACCAGCCCTATGGGTAGTAGTGCACTACTTTCGACCAGAACTATGGGTAGTAGTGCACTACTTTTAACCAGTCCTATGGCTGAATAGGGTGTCAGTAGAGACACAGCCTCTGTATCATTGGCCTGAGATGCAGCCAGAACAGTTTTCTTCTCCGTAAGCAGAATATTTCCCAGTCTGATTACTAAATGATTACCTTGGTCTCCAGCAGGACCCATCTTCCCCGTCCGGCCCTGCTCTCCTTTATCTCCGAGCTCCCCTGTCAGACCTGAGACAGAGGGTAGGAGAAGACTGGTGAACTGCCAGACCTGAGACAGAGGGTAGGCGAAGACTGGTGAACTGCCAGACCTGAGACAGAGGGTAGGAGAAGACTGGTGAACTGCCAGACCTGAGACAGAGGGTAGGAGAAGACTGGTGAACTGTCAGACCTGAGACAGAGGGTAGGAGAAGACTGGTGAACTGCCAGACCTGAGACAGAGGGTAGGAGAAGACTGGTGAACTGCCAGACCTGAGACAGAGGGTAGGAGAAGACTGGTGAACTGCCAGACCTGAGACAGAGGGTAGGAGAAGACTGGTGAACTGCCAGACCTGAGACAGAGGGTAGGAGAAGACTGGTGAACTGCCAGACCTGAGACAGAGGGTAGGAGAAGACTGGTGAACTGCCAGACCTGAGACAGAGGGTAGGAGAAGACTGGTGAACTGCCAGACCTGAGACAGAGGGTAGGAGAAGACTGGTGAACTGCCAGACCTGAGACAGAGGGTAGGAGAAGACTGGTGAACTGCCAGACCTGAGACAGAGGGTAGGAGAAGACTGGTGAACTGCCAGACCTGAGACAGAGGGTAGGAGAAGACTGGTGAACTGCCAGACCTGAGACAGAGGGTAGGAGAAGACTGGTGAACTGCCAGACCTGAGACAGAGGGTAGGAGAAGACTGGTGAACTGCCAGACCTGAGACAGAGGGTAGGAGAAGACTGGTGAACTGCCAGACCTGAGACAGAGGGTAGGAGAAGACTGGTGAACTGACAGACCTGAGACAGAGGGTAGGAGAAGACTGGTGAACTGCCAGACCTGAGACAGAGGGTAGGAGAAGACTGGTGAACTGCCAGACCTGAGACAGAGGGTAGGAGAAGACTGGTGAACTGCCAGACCTGAGACAGAGGGTAGGAGAAGACTGGTGAACTGCCAGACCTGAGACAGAGGGTAGGAGAAGACTGGTGAACTGCCAGACCTGAGACAGAGGGTAGGAGAAGACTGGTGAACTGCCAGACCTGAGACAGAGGGTAGGAGAAGACTGGTGAACTGCCAGACCTGAGACAGAGGGTAGGAGAAGACTGGTGAACTGCCAGACCTGAGACAGAGGGTAGGAGAAGACTGGTGAACTGCCAGACCTGAGACAGAGGGTAGGAGAAGACTGGTGAACTGCCAGACCTGAGACAGAGGGTAGGAGAAGACTGGTGAACTGACAGACCTGAGACAGAGGGTAGGAGAAGACTGGTGAACTGCCAGACCTGAGACAGAGGGTAGGAGAAGACTGGTGAACTGCCAGACCTGAGACAGAGGGTAGGAGAAGACTGGTGAACTGCCAGACCTGAGACAGAGGGTAGGAGAAGACTGGTGAACTGCCAGACCTGAGACAGAGGGTAGGAGAAGACTGGTGAACTGCCAGACCTGAGACAGAGGGTAGGAGAAGACTGGTGAACTGCCAGACCTGAGAAGAGGGTAGGAGAAGACTGGTGAACTGCCAGACCTGAGACAGAGGGTAGGAGAAGACTGGTGAACTGTCAGACCTGAGACAGAGGGTAGGAGAAGACTGGTGAACTGACAGACCTGAGACAGAGGGTAGGAGAAGACTGGTGAACTGCCAGACCTGAGACAGAGGGTAGGAGAAGACTGGTGAACTGTCAGACCTGAGACAGAGGGTAGGAGAAGACTGGTGAACTGCCAGACCTGAGACAGAGGGTAGGAGAAGACTGGTGAACTGCCAGACCTGAGACAGAGGGTAGGAGAAGAATGGTGAACTGTCAGACCTGAGACAGAGGGTAGGAGAAGACTGGTGAACTGTCAGACCTGAGACAGAGGGTAGGAGAAGACTGGTGAACTGCCAGACCTGAGACAGAGGGTAGGAGAAGACTGGTGAACTGCCAGACCTGAGACAGAGGGTAGGAGAAGACTGGTGAACTGTCAGACCTGAGACAGAGGGTAGGAGAAGACTGGTGAACTGACAGACCTGAGACAGAGGGTAGGAGAAGACTGGTGAACTGCCAGACCTGAGACAGAGGGTAGGAGAAGACTGGTGAACTGTCAGACCTGAGACAGAGGGTAGGAGAAGACTGGTGAACTGCCAGACCTGAGACAGAGGGTAGGAGAAGACTGGTGAACTGCCAGACCTGAGACAGAGGGTAGGAGAAGACTGGTGAACTGCCAGACCTGAGACAGAGGGTAGGAGAAGACTGGTGAACTGCCAGACCTGAGACAGAGGGTAGGAGAAGACTGGTGAACTGCCAGACCTGAGACAGAGGGTAGGAGAAGACTGGTGAACTGCCAGACCTGAGACAGAGGGTAGGAGAAGACTGGTGAACTGCCAGACCTGAGACAGAGGGTAGGAGAAGACTGGTGAACTGCCAGACCTGAGACAGAGGGTAGGAGAAGACTGGTGAACTGCCAGACCTGAGACAGAGGGTAGGAGAAGACTGGTGAACTGCCAGACCTGAGACAGAGGGTAGGAGAAGACTGGTGAACTGCCAGACCTGAGACAGAGGGTAGGAGAAGACTGGTGAACTGCCAGACCTGAGACAGAGGGTAGGAGAAGACTGGTGAACTGCCAGACCTGAGACAGAGGGTAGGAGAAGACTGGTGAACTGCCAGACCTGAGACAGAGGGTAGGAGAAGACTGGTGAACTGCCAGACCTGAGACAGAGGGTAGGAGAAGACTGGTGAACTGTCAGACCTGAGACAGAGGGTAGGAGAAGACTGGTGAACTGCCAGACCTGAGACAGAGGGTAGGAGAAGACTGGTGAACTGCCAGACCTGAGACAGAGGGTAGGAGAAGACTGGTGAACTGCCAGACCTGAGACAGAGGGTAGGAGAAGACTGGTGAACTGCCAGACCTGAGACAGAGGGTAGGAGAAGACTGGTGAACTGCCAGACCTGAGACAGAGGGTAGGAGAAGACTGGTGAACTGCCAGACCTGAGACAGAGGGTAGGAGAAGACTGGTGAACTGCCAGACCTGAGACAGAGGGTAGGAGAAGACTGGTGAACTGCCAGACCTGAGACAGAGGGTAGGAGAAGACTGGTGAACTGCCAGACCTGAGACAGAGGGTAGGAGAAGACTGGTGAACTGCCAGACCTGAGACAGAGGGTAGGAGAAGACTGGTGAACTGCCAGACCTGAGACAGAGGGTAGGAGAAGACTGGTGAACTGCCAGACCTGAGACAGGGGGTAGGAGAAGACTGGTGAACTGCCAGACCTGAGACAGAGGGTAGGAGAAGACTGGTGAACTGCCAGACCTGAGACAGAGGGTAGGAGAAGACTGGTGAACTGCCAGACCTGAGACAGAGGGTAGGAGAAGACTGGTGAACTGCCAGACCTGAGACAGAGGGTAGGAGAAGACTGGTGAACTGCCAGACCTGAGACAGAGGGTAGGAGAAGACTGGTGAACTGCCAGACCTGAGACAGAGGGTAGGAGAAGACTGGTGAACTGCCAGACCTGAGACAGAGGGTAGGAGAAGACTGGTGAACTGCCAGACCTGAGACAGAGGGTAGGAGAAGACTGGTGAACTGCCAGACCTGAGACAGAGGGTAGGAGAAGACTGGTGAACTGCCAGACCTGAGACAGAGGGTAGGAGAAGACTGGTGAACTGCCAGACCTGAGACAGAGGGTAGGAGAAGACTGGTGAACTGCCAGACCTGAGACAGAGGGTAGGAGAAGACTGGTGAACTGCCAGACCTGAGACAGAGGGTAGGAGAAGACTGGTGAACTGCCAGACCTGAGACAGAGGGTAGGAGAAGACTGGTGTAAATAGAGAGAGTTTATTTTTTTAGGTCTGTTTCTTTATTGCTGTTTTCTTATGGTTTGTATGGCAGTTAGACTACTGATGGAATTTCAAGAGAGAAACTAAAGGCCAGAGAGAGAGAGAGGGGGGAGGGAGAGGGGCAGAGAGGGGGAGAGAGAAACTAAAGGCCAGAGAGAGAGAGAGGGGGGAGGGAGAGGGGGAGAGAGAAACTAAAGGCCAGAGAGAGAGAGAGAGGGGGGAGGGAGAGGGGCAGAGAGGGGGAGAGAGAAACTAAAGGCCAGAGAGAGAGAGAGAGAGAGAGAGAGAGGGGGGGGAGGGAGAGGGGGAGAGAGAAACTAAAGGCCAGAGAGAGAGAGAGAGAGGGGAGGGAGAGGGGCAGAGAGGGGGAGAGAGAAAGAGGGAGAGAAAACTAAAGGCCAGAGAGAGAGAGAGAGAGGGGAGGGAGAGGGGGAGAGAGAAACTAAAGGCCAGAGAGAGAGAGAGAGAGGGGAGGGAGAGGGGGAGAGAGAAAGGGGGAGAGGGAAACTAAAGGCCAGAGAGAAGAGAGTGGGGAGGGAGAGGGGGAGAGAGAAAGGGGGAGAGAGAAACTAAAGGACAGAGAGAGAGAGAGAGGGGAGGGAGAGGGGGAGAGAGAAACTAAAGGCCAGAGAGAGAGAGAGAGAGGGGAGGGAGAGGGGGAGAGAGAAAGGGGAGAGAGAAACTAAAGGCCAGAGAGAGAGAGAGAGAGAGGGGAGGGAGAGAGGGGAGAGAGAAACTAAAGGCCAGAGAGAGAGAGAGAGAGAGGGAGGGGAGAGGGGGAGAGAGAAACTAAAGGCCAGAGAGAGAGAGAGAGAGAGAGGGGAGGGAGAGGGGGAGGAGAGAAAGGGGAGAGAGAAACTAAAGGCCAGAGAGAGAGAGGGGAGGGAGAGGGGCAGAGAGGGGGAAAGAGAAAGGGGGAGAGAGAAACTAAAGGCCAGAGAGAGAGGGAGAGAGAAACTAAAGGCCAGAGAGAGAGAGAGAGAGGGGAGAGAGAGGGGAGGGAGAGGGGGAGAGAGAAACTAAAGGCCAGAGAGAGAGAGAGAGAGGGGAGGGAGAGGGGGAGAGAGAAAGGGGGAGAGAGAAACTAAAGGCCAGAGAGAGAGAGAGAGGGGAGGGAGAGGGGGAGAGAGAAAGGGGGAGAGAGAAACTAAAGGCCAGAGAGAGAGAGAGGGGAGGGAGAGGGAGAGAGAAAGGGGGAGAGAGAAACTAAAGGCCAGAGAGAGAGGGAGAGGGAGAGAGAAAGGGGGAGAGAGAAACTAAAGGCCAGAGAGAGAGAGAGGGGGGAGGGAGAGGGGGAGAGAGAAACTAAAGGCCAGAGATGGAGGGGAGGGAGGGGGAGAGAGAAAGGGGAGAGAGAAACTAAAGGCCAGAAAGAGAGAGAGAGAGGGGAGGGAGAGGGGGAGAGAGAAAGGGGGAGAGAGAAACTAAAGGCCAGAGAGAGAGAGAGGGGAGGGAGAGGGGGAGAGAGAAACTAAAGGCCAGAGAGCGAGAGGGAGGGGAGGGAGAGGGGGAGAGAGGGGGAGAGAGAAAGAGGGAGAGAGAAACTAAAGGCCAGAGAGAGAGAGAGAGGGGAGGGAGAGGGGGAGAGAGAAGGAGGGGGAGAGTGAGAGGGGGGAGAGGGAGGGGGGAAGGAGAGAGGGTGGAGAAAAATGGGAGGAGAGATAGAGAAGGTGGAGAGAGAGAGGGGGGGACTGAGAGGGGGGAGAAAGGGGGAGTGAGGGGAGAGTGAGAGGGTGGAGAAAGAGAAAGAGGGGGAGAGGAAGAGGGGGGAGAGAGAGAGAGAGCTAGGGGGAGAGAGAGACCCAACCAAATTAGACCCAACAAAATTGTGAGAAAACAAAAAGATAATTACTTGACACATGGAAATAAACAGTGCAAACTAGAGAGAGAGACTAGAATGCTATTTGGCCCTAAACAGAGAGTTCACAGTGGCAGAATACTTGACCACCGTGACTGACCCAAATTTAAGGAAAGCTTTGACTATGTACAGACTCAGTGAGCATAGCCTTGCTATTGAAACAGGCCGCCGTAGACAGACCTGGCTCTCAAGAGAAGACAGGCTATGTGCTCACTGCCCACAAAATGAGGTAGAAACTGAGCTGCACTTCCTAACCTCCTGCCAAATGTATAACCATTTTAGAGACACATATTTCCCTCAGATTACACAGATCCACAAAGAATTTGAAAAACAAACCCAATTTTGATAAACTCCCATATCTACTGGGTGAAATACCACAGTGTGCCATCACAGCAGCAAGATTTGTGACCTGTTGCCACAAGAAAAGGGCAACCAGTGAAGAACAAACACCATGGTAAATACAACCCATATTTATGTTTATTTATTTTCACTTTTGTACTAACTATTTGCACATCATTACAACACTGTATATAGACATAATATGACATTTGAAATGTCTTTATTCTTTTGGAACTTTTGTATGTGTAATGTTTACTGTTCATTTTGATTGTTTATTTCACTTTATATTCTACTTCACTTGCTTTGGCAATGTTAACATATTTGTCCCGTGCCAATAAAAGCCCTTGAATTGAATTGAGAGAGACGGATTGGGACATCTGCTTTTTATGCCAGAGCCGCTCTGCCAGGATCAAAATGAGTATTTCCTCAGGAAATACTCAGTAGTTGAAATAATAACTGATGCAGGACCCCCTTCCCAAAAGCCTGTACCACACATGAACCGTCTAGCACCAGTCAATATTGTTTTTCACAATGTATTTCAGCCATGTCCAGTTGGATTGAATTGTAATTATTTAGTATCTTCACAGATTGTATAAAGCGTTGTTTTTTTTCTCCAGATTGTGAGATCTCATGGTGTTTTTCCAAATTAGACCTACTTTGGGGTTTTGTTCAACCTAGCATATGTACAGCTCAAGTATTTTAGTCATCATCACATTTTAGCATAATTTCAGCTGACTGAATGTTTTAAAGGACAATTTCCTAACACACGGAAACATTTCTCAACATGGAACATCATCATTATGGTGTCTACTTTCATATTCTAGCAGGTGGGACATTTCAAATGATAGGCTGAACGTGAAGAGATTGTTTGATTTAGTCAGGAACGGTCATTATAAAACTGGTTGTTTGGATCCTGGATGCTGATTGGACGAGCCGTCTTGTATTGGCGGTCACAGACACACCTATGCCTGATAACGCTTCCCTCTGAAAAGTATCCCTGCGCCTCCATAAGACTATGATGATCGTGTTGCTGGCCGAATCATTTCTTGTATTTATCCCAACTCGCACATGATTTCCCCTTGCTTCCAGCCTAGCATTTAGTTTGGTACAGCGGGGGATAATATAAGCCTAGCTGTCTGCCTGTAAGACCTCGGGAAACAGTGTTAAACTTTTGAATTTAGTACCATACGGTGAACGGTGCCCAGACGAGACCAGACAACTTTTTCTGAGACAGTCGAAATCACACATCAACGTCAGTATCATGGACATATCCAAGTAAATGCCAATAGAAAAAAAAGAAGCTCAAACAAACGAAAATGCAGTTTGTGTACTGTTATTAAAGGTTCAATGTTTTGACGTGACTGAGTTAGCTGAAGTTGGTTAGCTATCTAGAGCAAGTAACGAGAACGGATGACCAGTCCTGTTGCATAGCAACTATGCAAAAATAATTTACAACTGGGTCACGTCTGTAGCAACATGACCAAAATAACTAACACCCAGATTATTCTGGTGGAATCATTCAATTCTATGTAATGACTTATCCAAATAACGTTTTTTAATGAAAATATGTAACCATTGTTATTTTAAATATGTTGGTAAGAATTGTCTAAAAGCAATAAGGCACACAAGGCAGTGGTTTATCGCATCGAGCCGAACAATACCATTTACCTACTGTGACTGTAGTCGTCATATTGCACTGCCTCTTGCATCTTATTGATTAATTATCCACTACCGATACAGGTCTGATTATTGATTAATTATCCACTACCGATACAGGTCTGATTATTGATTAATTATCCACTACCGATACAGGTCTGATTATTGATTAATTATCCACTACCGATACAGGTCTGATTATTGATTAATTATCCACTACCGATACAGGTCTGATTATTGATTAATTATCCACTACCGATACAGGTCTGATTATTGACATTTTCTCACTGATATTGCTAAGTTTAACCAGCAGTCAGAAGTTCAAGATGTCATTCTCTCATTTCACTTCCCCCTTTTCAAAGGCCAACCGGTGTCTAATGACTCTCCTTCTCCCAGGTGCTGAAGGCACCAGCAGCTGATGCTCAGGAAAGGTTCAGAGAAAACTTTAGTTTAGTGGCACAAATGACACCCTATTCCCAAATACCTACACAGTGCACTGCTGTTGACCAGAGCCTTATGGGTCCTGGTCAAAAGTACTGTATTATTTATGGAAAATGTGGCACCACTTGTGATGCATTTTAGTTTAGTGACCCTTTCATGCAATGTCAAATTAAAGGCAATTACAAATTTGGCTTCAGTCAGTCTTAGCTTAATCAACGACAGTAGTATGTGCAGTGGATATTTTAAACTCACTTTGATGGTTAGTAACCCTCTTTAAGCCCCATTTACATGTTAAAGTTACTCTAACATCTCTTAGTAAATTACCTGTAAAGGAAACTTTGATCAAGCTGGGTATTTACTGTAATGTCATGTAATGGATTTATAAATCATTACGTTATGGTGAACATACATCAAATCCAACCGAACAACAAACCTATACAGGAAACCAACATTGTTAGTTTTGTTATCCACTGTGGGGTGAAGTTGAAAAAACAAGTCAACAAGTTTGATGTGTTCTTTCTTTGTGGGGGGGAAATGACTCCCAACGGTCCTGGCTGGCATTTGTCTCTGTCTGTTGGTCCGATGATAGAGGTGTGTGTTTGTGAAAGAGGCCAGCCAGAAGTTCATTTAGCGCCTGTGCCTGCCTCCCTGTCTCCTACGTCCACCTCCCACAGAACATATATGGTGCTCCCGCCGACCGCTGGCCGCCATACTGCAGCAGCAATTAACACGTCTGCTCTGATGTGACTTCCTTCAAGGAAAAGCAGAGAGTCAGGCTCACGGAGGCTGGCTGGTCTGGCCCAGGCTACTCCATTGTAACTCAGCTCACTGCCGGTGCCAATCAGACCTCACTCACCGCAGAGTCAGACACCGTGCTGCTTCTGAATCTAGAAAGACTGGGGGGATTAGCTAGTCTGTTCTGCTTTTGAGTCTAGAGTATTGAGTGCTTATATAGCCATGTACCTTCAACTGAGGAGGTTTTACATACCTTGAACTCTGAGGACTTACTCTGCGGTGGGCAGTGGTGGAAAATGTGTCATACTTGAGTAAAAGTAAAGATACCTTAATAGAAAAACAAAGCATTTGTCTTTAGTGAGTCTGCCAGATCAGAGGAAGTGGGAATGACTACGGATATTTTCTTGATAAGTGTGTGAATTGGACCATTTTCCTGTCCTGCTAAGCATAAAAAATGTAACGAGTACTTTTGGGTGTCAGGGAAAATGTATGGAGTTAAATTTTCTTCAGGAAGTGAGTGAAATAAAAGTTAAAGTTGTCAAAATTATAAATAGTAAAGTACAGATACCCCCCAAAACAACATAAGTAGTACTTTAAAGTATTTTTACTTCAGTACTTTAAACCACTACGCGTGGGAGTATACAAAACACCTCAGCTCACTTAGACACTTAACAAACTCTGTTTGGATACTCTGTTTAAAACCGTCAAGACAACAATTTAAAAACAATTTAAAAAAGGATCAGTAGAACATTCCGGAAAGTTGAATCAACTCTCTGGCTTTTATACCACTTCCTTTTAATTCCTCAATGATTCATGTATTTGAATATTAAACCAATAAAAGATATATAAAGGAGGAACCTAGTAGTCCTGGTGGGCCGGTCTTTCCCAGCCGTCCCTGGTCTCCCTCGCCTCCCCCTTCACCCAGGTCTCCTGTTAGGAGAGGAAGAAACGTTAAGATGAGATTCAGCAACTCTTGGGAGGCCAACGGAAGTCACTTTAAAAATGCTTCTTTATTGTTGCACGTAAAACCAAGGCTTTTGGCCTTCAAGGTTAAAAAGAAAAAATTCTAATAAAATAACGTTGATGCTTTTATACATTTCAAAATGGCCTCCTATGAACTCAGGGACCAATCACAACGAGGAGAAGAAAAAGAGATAGAGACAGAGGTTTGTTCAGTGGACTGAAAGGCTCCCATTTGACCTGAGGAAGCCTGACTCAGTAGGTCTCCTTGGCTTTTCTGTGTCTGGTTTACAGGTTCACTGACTTCAAGACAAACCGTAGACGTTCTTTCTCAGTCCATATAGACACTGCTGTTTGGGATGGGTCTTATCTAAATAAACCCCTCTATTGTGAAGCAGCTGTTTCAATACAGACAGTCAGCCAGACAGTCATAGTGGCCACTTCTCTGGCGCTAGCAATAGCACGCAAAACAAAATGAAACATTTCCTTGTGTATAAATTACTCATGACATACAGTATATACGCCTCCTAAAATCCCCAAATAAGTATTACCTCTACTGTCTAAGGGTGTTAGTTATAGTCCAACCTACACAGCCAACACCGTGTTAATACTGCACAACACTACAACAGTAGCAGCCTCTCATACCAACCATGTCTTAAGGCTGTTGCCCCAATAAAGGAGATGGAAGTGACGCTACTATTTCAACACATGGTTATTGTTTAATACCAGCAGGGTCTCTGTAGGAAACAAGCTACTGTTGTAGTGAAACAACAAAACAGCAACCGAGGCAGATCATGTTATCTCCATTATAACCACCTGGTTTAACACGGTGCAGACAGATCATGCTATCTCCATTATAACCACATGGTTTAACACGGTGCAGACAGATCATGCTATCTCCATTATAACCGCCTGGTTTAACACAGTGCAGACAGATCATGCTATCTCCATTATAACCGCCTGGTTTAACACAGTGCAGACAGATCATGCTATCTCCATTATAACCGCCTGGTTTAACACGGTGCAGACAGATCATGCTATCTCCATTATAACCACATGGTTTAACACGGTGCAGACAGATCATGCTATCTCCATTATAACCGTCTGGTTTAACACGGTGCAGACAGATCATGCTATCTCCATTATAACCGCCTGGTTTAACACAGTGCAGACAGATCATGCTATCTCCATTATAACCACCTGGTTTAACACGGTGCAGACAGATCATGCTATCTCCATTATAACCACCTGGTTTAACACGGTGCAGACAGATCATGCTATCTCCATTATAACCACATGGTTTAACACGGTGCAGACAGATCATGCTATCTCCATTATAACCGTCTGGTTTAACACGGTGCAGACAGATCATGCTATCTCCATTATAACCGCCTGGTTTAACACAGTGCAGACAGATCATGCTATCTCCATTATAACCACCTGGTTTAACACGGTGCAGACAGATCATGCTATCTCCATTATAACCACCTGGTTTAACACGGTGCAGACAGATCATGCTATCTCCATTATAACCATCTGGTTTAACACAGTGCAGACAGGATTTAGATCATAATTTGTTTGCTTAACATTTAAAAGGATTTGAATTTGCATAACATATCTATTAAACGGCAAATGTCAATATCTACGATGAGATTTACAAATTCATATTTTTTCGAGCCCTGACAATCCCCAAGCTCTTACATAGCATCAGACAGATTGCACTACTGTGGAGACACACCAGATAGTTCTAGAATCCTTTAGAGAGCTTGCAGATGGAAGGTTGAAAAACATCACCTTTAGATCCTGGCAGAATAGTGTTGGAACAGACTTCGACCGCATTAAGAGAATCAAAGATGGTTGAAAGGACAGAGAGCACCAGTAGCCTCCTGCTGAAGTCGTGATGTTTCATGTCCTTTAGTATGAGGATTCAATACAGCACAAGGACCATACAGCATGTTTTAGACGCAGAGCTGGGGTCTATCTTTGTTTACCAAACGTTATCACTTCTCTGTCATGCTGTCAGACAACAGTATCCAGGCTAGGTCATTAGCCAGGCTAGGTCATTAGCCAGGGTAGGTTAGGGGATACATGTTTACTCACTCTTGTATCTGGAATGTGACTATCTTTGTAATGTTGTATTTGCACCAGGAATATGTTATATCAATGTATTATTACTACTGTTATATATTATATTACTACTGTTATATATTATATATTACTACTGTTATATATTATATATTACTACTGTTATATATTATATATTACTACTGTTATATATTATATATTACTACTGTTATATATTATATATTACTACTGTTATATATTATATATTACTACTGTTATATATTATATATTACTACTGTTATATATTATATATTACTACTGTTATATATTATATATTACTACTGTTATATATTATATATTACTACTGTTATATATTATATATTACTACTGTTATATATTACTACTGTTATATGTTATATATTACTACTGTTATATATTATATATTACTACTGTTATATAATATATATTACTACTGTTATATATTATATATTACTACTGTTATATATTATATATTACTACTGTTATATATTACTACTGTTATATATTATATTACTACTGTTATATATTACTACTGTTATATATTATATATTACTACTGTTATATATTATATATTACTACTGTTATATATTATATATTACTACTGTTATATTATTACTACGGTTATATATTATATATTACTACTGTTATATATTACATATTACTACTGTTATATATTATATATTACTACTGTTATATATTATATATTACTACTGTTATATATTATATATTACTACTGTTATATAATATATATTACTACTGTTATATATTACTACTGTTATATATTATATATTACTACTGTTATATATTATATATTACTACTGTTATATATTATATATTACTACTGTTATATATTACTACTGTTATATATTATATATTACTACTGTTATATATTACTACTGTTATATATTATATATTACTACTGTTATATATTATATATTACTACTGTTATATAATATATATTACTACTGTTATATATTATATATTACTACTGTTATATATTACTACTGTTATATATTATATATTACTACTGTTATATATTATATATTACTACTGTTATATATTATATATTACTACTGTTATATATTATATATTACTACTGTTATATATTACTACTGTTATATAATATATATTACTACTGTTATATATTACTACTGTTATATATTATATATTACTACTGTTATATATTACTACTGTTATATATTATATATTACTACTGTTATATATTATATATTACTACTGTTATATATTATATATTACTACTGTTATATATTATATATTACTACTGTTATATATTATATATTACTACTGTTATATATTATATATTACTACTGTTATATATTACTACTGTTATATATTATATATTACTACTGTTATATATTATATATTACTACTGTTATATATTATATATTACTACTGTTATTGCTTGTGTTTTAGTTTATGTAGTGTCCATTAGGAGTGTCTCTGACAGTATGTAGTTTATGTAGTGTCCATTAGGAGTGTCTCTGACAGTATGTAGTTTATGTAGTGTCCATTAGGAGTGTCTCTGACAGTATGTAGTTATGTAGTGTCCATTAGGAGTGTCTCTGACAGTATGTAGTTATGTAGTGTCCATTAGGAGTGTCTCTGACAGTATGTAGTTATGTAGTGTCCATTAGGAGTGTCTCTGACAGTATGTAGTTATGTAGTGTCCATTAGGAGTGTCTCTGACAGTATGTAGTTATGTAGTGTCTCTGACAGTATGTAGTTATGTAGTGTCTCTGACAGTATGTAGTCTATGTAGTGTCTCTGACAGTATGTAGTTATGTAGTGTCCATTAGGAGTGTCTCTGACAGTATGTAGTTTATGTAGTGTCCATTAGGAGTGTCTCTGACAGTATGTAGTTATGTAGTGTCCATTAGGAGTGTCTTTGACAGTATGTAGTTTATGTAGTGTCTCTGACAGTATGTAGTCTATGTAGTGTCCATTAGTAGTGTCTCTGACAGTATGTAGTCTATGTAGTGTCCATTAGGAGTGTCTCTGACACTATGTCGTTTATGTAGTGTCCATTAGGAGTGGCTCTGACAGTATGAGGTTGTGTGTCCAGGTATAGGGGCAGTAGAAGCATCTTAAGTGGAATGAGAGAGTTGTTACTGAACTGACAAAATGATGCTCCATAAAACATCTGGTCTACCTGCCAGTGAAATCTACAGGTCATCATTAGGTCCATAATACATCTGGTCTACATACCAGTTAAATCTACAGGTCATCATTAGGTCCATAATACATCTGGTCTACATACCAGTTCAATCTACAGGTCATCATTAGGTCCATAAAACATCTGGTCTACATACCAGTTCAATCTACGGGTCATCAACTGTTCTGCCTGCGGCTATGGAACCCAGACCTGTTCACCGGACGTGCTACCTGTCCCAGACCTGCGGTTTTCAACTCTCTAGAGACAGCAGGAGCGGTAGAGATACTCTTAATGATCGGCTATGAAAAGTCAACTGACATTTACTCCTGAGGTGCTGACTTGCTGCACCATCGACAACTACTGTGATTATTATTTGACCATGCTGGTCATTTATGAACATTTTAACATCTTGGCCATGTTCTGTTCTCCACGCGGCACAGCCAGAAGAGGACTGGCCACCCCTCATAGCCTGGTTCCTCTCTAGGTTTCTTGCTAGGTTCTGGCCTTTCTAGGGAGTTTTTCCCAGCCACCGTGCTTCTATACCTGCATTGCTTGCTGTTTTAGGGTTTTAGGCTGGGTTTCTGTACAGCACTTTGAGACATCAGCTGATGTAAGAAGGGCCATATAAATACATTTGATTTGATTTAATCATCAGGTCTTGGCCTACAGATGGAAATGTTACAACGTTCTAGTCAGTATGGTATCAACACTGCTTGAATCAGAGGGTGTGACAGTCTTATCAATACCAAGGGAATACTTCCCCTCTTCTCTTCCCTCTCCCTCTCCTCTCCTCTCCTCTCCTCTCCTCTCCTCTCCTCTCCTCTCCTCTCCTCTCCTCTCCTCTCCTCTCCTCTCCTCTCCTCTCCTCTCCTCTCCTCTCCTCTCCTCTCCTCTCCTCTCCTCTCCTCTCCTCTCCTCTCCTCTCCTCTCCTCTCCTCTCCTCTCCTCTCCTCTCTTCTCCTCTCTTCTCCTCTCCTCTCTTCTCCTCTCCCTCTCTCTTCTTCCTCTCCACCCTGTTGACCACAGAGTCAGACACGGCAGTTGGAGTGGGAGGAGGATTGGTGTGTCTGTGTGTTCCAGCCTGGTTCCAGCAGCTCATCCCTGCAGGCGTGACCGGCGAGAAGGCTGCGTCCCAGATGCCCCCCTATTACATTCTAGTGCACTGCTTTTGACCAGGCCACATAGGGAATAGGGTGCTCCCTCCCTCTCAATGATCAACCACAAACCCTGTTTCCCCTCGAGACATTCTCTCATAATTGCGCCCACCTCATTTGACACCATGTGATGAAAAATGCATAGATTACAGTGGGGTTTGGAGGAATGGAATTCCCTCTGAGAGGAAAGCTGTCTGCACTGAACCACATGTCTTGGCTAGAGCCGTTTCCTCGTAGATTTGTGTTTCCTCCAGTACTTTTAGCTCTTCATCAATATCAAACCAGTTGTGGAGTTGCCCCTCCTAATCTTTAAAGGGGAGGAGAGAGGCCAGGGGCCTCTAACCTTTAAAGGGGAGGAGAGAGGCCAGGGGCCTCTAATCTTTAGAGGGGAGGAGAGAGGACAGGGGCCTCTAACCTTTAAAGGGGAGGAGAGAGTCCAGGGGCCTCTAATCTTTAAAGGGGAGGAGAGAGACCCAGGGGCCTCTAATCTTTAAAGGCGAGGAGAGAGGACAGAGGCCTCTAAACTTTAAAGGGAAGGAGAGAGGCCAGGGGCCTCTAATTTTAGAGGGGAGGAGGGAGGCCAGGGGCCTCTAATATTTAAAGGGAAGGAGAGAGGCCAGGGGCCTCTAATATTTAAAGGGGAGGAGAGAGGCCAGGGGCGTCTAATCTTTAAAGGGGAGGAGAGAGGCCAGGGGTATCTAATCTTTAAAGGGGAGGAGAGAGGCCAGGGGCATCTAATCTTTAAAGGGGAGGAGAGAGGTCAGGGGCCTCTAAACTTTCAAGGGGAGGAGAGAGGCCAGGGGCATCTAATCTTTAAAGGGGAGGAGAGAGGCCAGGGGCATCTCATTTTTAAAGGGGCGGAGGGAGGGAGCATCTTTTCTTTCCATGGGCCTCAAAATCTTTAAAGGGGAAGGGCGAGGGAGCCTCTTTTCTTTCCAGGGGCCTTTCATCTTTAAAGGGGAGGAGAGAAGCCAGGGACATCTAATCTTTAAAGGGGAAGAGGGAGGGAGCATATTTTCTTTCCAAGAGCCTCTAATCTGAAGAAAGACATAATGTAGAGAGACACTGTTTGAACTAGGAACACAAGCATTTCACAATAACATCTGCTAAATATTTGATTGTGATCAGTACAATTTGATTTGATGAAACCCTAATCAAGGTGTGACACTCTTGTTCTCTCTTCCTTACACTTTTCTTTCTCTCTCTCCCGTCTCACCCTCTCTCCCTCCTTCACTCTCTCCCTTCCTCTCTCCCTTCCTCTCTCCCTCTCCCTCTCTCCGTCTCTCACTCTCTCTCGCCATCTCACCCTCTCTTCCTCTCTCTCTCTGTCTCACCCTCTCTCACTCCACTCTCTCCCTCTCAATTCAATTTTCAATTTCAATTTCAATTTAAGGGCTTTATTGGCATGGGAAACATGTGTTTACATTGCCAAAGCAAATCCTTCTCTCCCGCTCTCCCTCTCTTGCTCTCTCTCCCTTCCTCTCTCCCTCTCTATCTCCCTCTCTTGCTCTCTCTCCCTCTCTCCCTCCCTCTCTCCCTCTCTTGCTCTCTCTCCCTCTCTCCCTCCCTCTCTCCCTCTCTTGCTCTCTCTCCCTTCCTCTCTCCCTCTCTATCTCCCTCTCTTGCTCTCTCTCCCTCTCCCCCTCCCTCCTCTCCCTCTCTTGCTCTCTCTCCCTCTCTCCCTCCCTCTCTCCCTCTCTTGCTCTCTCTCCCTCCCTCTCTCCCTCTCTTGCTCTCTCTCCCTCTCTCCCTCCTTCTCTTGCTCTCTGCTCTCTCTGCCTCCCTCTCTCCCTCTCTCCCTCTCTTGCTCTCTCTCCCTCCCTCTCTCCCTCTCTCTCTCCCTCTCTTGCTCTCTCTCCCTCTCTCCCTCCCTCTCTCCCTCTCTTGCTCTCTCTCTCTCCCTCTCTCCCTCTCTAGCTCTCACCCTCTCTCTCTCTCTCCCTCCGTCTCTCCCTCTCTTGCTCTCTCTCCCTCCCTCTCTCCATCTCTTGCTCTCCCTCCCTCTCTCCCTCTCTCCCTCTCTTGCTCTCTCTCCCTCCCTCTCTCCCTCTCTCTCTCCCTCTCTTGCTCTCTCTCCCTCTCTCCCTCCCTCTCTCCCTCTCTTGCTCTCTCTCTCTCCCTCTCTCCCTCTCTAGCTCTCACCCTCTCTCTCTCTCTCCCTCCGTCTCTCCCTCTCTTGCTCTCTCTCCCTCCCTCTCTCCATCTCTTGCCCTCCCTCCCTCCCTCCCTCCCTCCCTCCCTCCCTCCCTCCCTCCCTCCCTCCCTCCCTCCCTCCCTCCCTCCCTCCCTCCCTCCCTCCCTCCCTCCCTCCCTCCCTCCCTCTCTTGCTCTCTGCTCTCTCTCTCTCCCTCCCTCTCTCCCTCTCTGCTCTCTCTCCCTCCCTCTCTCCCTCTCTCCCTCTCTAGCTCTCTCTCTCTCTCCCTCTCTCCCTCCGTCTCTCCCTCTCTTGCTCTCTCTCTCTACCTCTCTCCCTCTCTTGCTCTCTCTCCCTCCCTCCCTCCCTCTCTTGCTCTCTGCTCTCTCTCCCTCTCTCTCTCCCTCCCTCTCTCCCTCTCTGCTCTCTCTCCCTCCCTCTCTCCCTCTCTTGCTCTCTCTCAAATAAATGAAATTCAAAGGCCCTTTACTGGCATACTGTATATGGATTCTTTCTCTGTCTCGCTCTCTTAAAAGATTTCCTCTCCGGGGTCTGAGAAAGTGCCTCTTCCCTCCTCTTCACCCATCATCCATCCTGCTACATCAGCATAAATAGTACTGACAGGCATATTACTATAAGGGCTCATTGTTGACATGTGGGTCAATGGAGCCCCTTTATTTAGTGTGATTCACACTTCTGGACCAACGAGGTTTACGTTGTTGGTGAGCAATGCTGTACCACAGATTATTCACAGGAACAATGACCGACCGACTGCTTTGCAAGGTTGGTTTTCATAATGACTGTTTTGGGAAATCCATGCAACTGATCTCTCAGCTATTGGAGAGCTGAGAGGCCTGCAGCATGACGATGACCACATTCACACTGTTATTGGTCGTCTGGTTTTAGGATTTCACTTTCAGAGAAATGTCTCTCTGTCAAGAAGAGTTTGGATATTAGAGAAACATGTAATATTGTGGTCAGACTTCTTGCTAGTGTGTGTGTGTGTGTGTGTGTGTGTGGAATATAGCATCTCAATGCCGTCATATTCCAAATTATTACATGGGATTCATTTAACCTTTATTTAACTAGGCAAGTCAGTTCAGAACAAATTCTTATTTACAAATGACGGCCTACCCCCGGCCAAACCCTATCCAGGACGACACTGGGCCAATTGTGCGCTGCCCTATAGGACCCCCAAATACATCCGGTTGTGATACAGCCTGGAATCGAACCAGGGTCTGTAGTGACGCCTCTAGCACTGAGATGCAGTGCCTTAGACCGCTGCGCCACTCGGCAGCTCCAAATCCATTCCGTGAGTCCTTGTAAACAAATGTTACCCTCTTTGTTTTTTATTCAGATGTTCCGGTGAGCTAAATGTCAATATCATAAAATAGTAACCAGCTATTCAAATGAGCAGAGATAACATGTCTTTGTGGCTGTGTTGTCAATGGGTGGTGGTTACATGGTCCTACTCTACTATGTCTACTATGTCCATTAACATGTCTTTGTGGCTGTGTTGTCAATGGGTGGTGGTTACATGGTCCTACTCTACTATGTCCATTAACATGTCTTTGTGGCTGTGTTGTCAATGGGTGGTGGTTACATGGTCCTACTCTACTATGTCTACTATGTCCATTAACATGTCTTTGTGGCTGTGTTGTCAATGGGTGGTGGTTACATGGTCCTACTCTACTATGTCTACTATGTCCATTAACATGTCTTTGTGGCTGTGTTGTCAATGGGTGGTGGTTACATGGTCCTACTCTACTATGTCTACTATGTCCATTAACATGTCTTTGTGGCTGTGTTGTCAATGGGTGGTGGTTACATGGTCCTACTCTACTATGTCTACTATGTCCATTAACATGTCTTTGTGGCTGTGTTGTCAATGGGTGGTGGTTACATGGTCCTACTCTACTATGTCCATTAACATGTCTTTGTGGCTGTGTTGTCAATGGGTGGTGGTTACATGGTCCTACTCTACTATGTCCATTAACATGTCTTTGTGGCTGTGTTGTCAATGGGTGGTGGTTACATGGTCCTACTCTACTATGTCTACTATGTCCATTAACATGTCTTTGTGGCTGTGTTGTCAATGGGTGGTGGTTACATGGTCCTACTCTACTATGTCCATTAACATGTCTTTGTGGCTGTGTTGTCAATGGGTGGTGGTTACATGGTCCTACTCTACTATGTCCATTAACATGTCTTTGTGGCTGTGTTGTCAATGGGTGGTGGTTACATGGTCCTACTCTACTATGTCCATTAACCATGTATTATAAATCTTTTCATAAGCATGACACAATAGATCCCAGACAGTCATAACAGCTGGTGTCAAGTTTAGAACAGTTGAGCTACTTGGACACCATTATGACACGCTGTACCATGTGACGTGTACTGTTGGAGCTACGATGACTTGCCTGCTTTTCCAGCAGGGCTTGTTTTGGGCGACCAATGATATGAATCAAGAGGGATTCTGTGTGTTGTCTTTGCCCTGATTGTTAGACCAGCATTGTAGCTGTCCTCAGTTGTGTCAGTCAGTTTGGAGCATACAGCACTCCATTTGACCTATATAGAGGCACTACTTTTGAACAAGAGCCCTGTGGGTCCTGGTCAACTTTACTTTATAGGGAATAGGGTGCCATTTGGGATGCAGCCTTGCTGTGTGTCTAAATATAGGACTTCCTGTCACAATTTGGTTATAATCTGATCCATCACCTCTCTGGACGTTGGTGTTGATGACATCACTGCTGAAACACAACTGTCTTTTTCCAGTCTCCACCAGAAACTCATATTCTGGGGAACAGTTTATACCAACTGTGATGTGTGGGGTATGTTGCTTCCTGTAAGTCTATCTCAGGTCTAGTCAACTGTGATGTGTGGGGTATGTTGCTTCCTGTAAGTCTATCTCAGGTCTAGTCAACTGTGATGTCGGGGCGGCAGGGTAGCCTAGTGGTTAGAGCGTTGGACTAGTAACTGGAAGGTTGTGAGTTCAAACCCCTGAGCTGACAAGGTACAAATCTGTCGTTCTGCCCCTGAACAGGCAGTTAACCCACTGTTCCCAGGCCGTCATTGAAAATAAGAATGTGTTCTTAACTGACTTGCCTGGTTAAATAAAGGTTTAAAAAAATATGTTGTTTCCTGTAAGTCTACCTCAGGTCTAGTCAACTGTGGGGTACAGTGGGGCAAAAAAGTATTTAGTCAGCCACCAATTGTGCAAGTTCTCCCACTTAAAAAGATGAGAGAGGCCTGTAATGTTCATCATAGGTACACTTCAACTATGACAGACAAAATTATAGGAAAAAAATCCAGAAAATCACATTGTAGGATTTTGAATGAATTTATTTGCAAATTATGGTGGAAAATAAGTATTTGGTCATTAAACAAAAAGTTTATCTCAATACTTTGTTATATACCCTTTGTTGGCAATGACAGAGGTCAAACGTTTTCTGTAAGTCTTCACAAGGTTTTCACACACTGTTGCTGGTATTTTGGCCCATTCCTCCATGCAGATCTCTTCTAGAGCAGTGATGTTTTGGGGCTGTTGCTGGGCAACACGGACTTTCAACTCCCTCCAAAGATGTATGGGGTTGAGATCTGGAGACTGGCTAGGCCACTCCAGGAACTTGAAATGCTTCTTACGAAGCCACTCCTTCGTTGCCCGGGCGGTGTGTTTGGGATCATTGTCATGATGAAAGACCCAGCCACTTTTCATCTTCAATGCCCTTGCTGATGGAAGGTGGTTTTCACTCAAAATCCCACAATACATGGCCCCATTCATTCTTTCCTTTACACGGATCAGTCGTCCTGGTCCCTTTGCAGAAAAACAGCCCCAAAGCATGATGTTTCCACCCCCTTGCTTCACAGTAGGTATGGTGTTCTTTGGATGCAACTCAGCATTCTTTGTCCTCCAAACACGACGAGTTGAGTTTTTACCAAAAAGTTATATTTCGGTTTCATCTGACCATATGACATTCTCCCAATCTTCTTCTGGATCATCCAAATGCTCTCTAGCAAACTTCAGACGGGCCTGGAAATGTACTGGCTTAAGCAGGGGGACACGTCTGGCACTGCAGGATTTGAGTCCCTGGCGGCGTAGTGTGTTCCCGATGGTAGGCTTTGTTACTTTGGTCCCAGCCCTCTGCAGGTCATTCACTAGGTCCCCCCGTGTGGTTCTGGGATTTTTGCTCACCGTTCTTGTGATCATTTTGACCCCACGGGGTGAGATCTTGCGTGGAGCCCCAGATCGAGGGAGATTATCAGTGGTCTTGTATGTCTTCCATTTCCTAATAATTGCTCCCACAGTTGATTTCTTCAAACCAAGCTGCTTACCTATTGCAGATTCAGTCTTCCCAGCCTGCTGCAGGTCTACAATTTTGTTTCTGGTGTCCCTTGACAGCTCTTTGGTCTTGGCCATAGTGGAGTTTGGAGTGTGACTGTTTGAGGTTGTGGACAGGTGTCTTTTATACTGATAACAAGTTCAAACAGGTGCCATTAATACAGGTATCGAGTGGAGGACAGAGGAGCCTCTTAAAGAAGAAGTTACAGGTCTGTGAGAGCCAGAAATGTTGCTTGTTTGTAGGTGACCAAATACTTATTTTCCACCATAATTTGCAAATAAATTCATAAAAAATCCTACAATGTGATTTTCTGGATTTTTTTTCTCATTTTGTCTGTCATAGTTGAAGTGTACCTATGATGAAAATTGCAGGCCTCTCTCATCTTTTTAAGTAGGAAAACTTGCACAATTGGTGGCTGACTAAATACTTTTTTGCCCCACTGCATGTTGTTTCCTGTAAGTCTAGCTCAGGTCTAGTCAACTGTGATGTGTGGCTACATCAGGTCTAGTCAGCTCGGGGATTTGAACTTGCAACCTTTGTGGTTATTAGTCCAACGCTCTAACCACTAGGCTATGCTGTCAGGGGAGACAAGAAGGGCCTTTTTGAGGGATGTTTGGTTATGTATCAAAATATTTCAGCATTCAGTTTACATTCAGTTTACATTCAGTTTACATTCAGTTTACATTCAGTTTACATTCAGTTTACATTCAGTTTACAGCATTCTGTTTACACGTTGGTCCTTCAGGGCATATCAATGGAAGGTCACTGGAGGCAAACAAAACTGTCCAATGTAGATTTTGATCAAATGCCACCATATGAAAATCTGGAGGAAAAGGAGCAACATATAGCAACACATCACAGTTGACTAGACCTGAGGTAGACTTACAGGAAGCAACATACCCCACACATCACAGTAGACTAGACCTGAGGTAGACTTACAGGAAGCAACATACCCCACATATCACAGTTGACTAGACCTGAGGTAGACTTACAGGAAGCAACATACCCCACACATCACAGTTGACTAGACCTGAGGTAGACTTACAGGAAGCAACATACCCCACACATCACAGTTGACTAGACCTGAGGTAGACTTACCTCAACATACCCCACACATCACAGTTGACTAGACCTGAGGTAGACTTACAGGAAGCAACATACCCCACACATCACAGTTGACTAGACCTGAGGTAGACTTACAGGAAGCAACATACCCCACATATCACAGTTGACTAGACCTGAGGTAGACTTACAGGAAGCAACATACCCCACACATCACAGTTGACTAGACCTGAAGGTACAAATCTGTTGTTCTGCCCCTGAACAAGGCAGTTAACCCACTGTTCCTAGGCCGCCATTGAAAATAAGAATTTGTTCTTAACTGACTTCCCTGGTTAAATCATTTAGTTCTTATGTGTTCATTAACCAATTCAATTAAAACACTCTGTCCGTTTATAAGAATTTGTAAGGTTCTTATTTACATAAAATAGACAGAGACCAGTCATCAACATTAACCAATAGTGTTTATTCTCGAGAGCTCTGATCATAATGCCATGTACATTGGTTTATATACCTCACATTTCGTCGTAAATGTCCCTCCTCCTCTCAGATACAATGGCAACATAGTTCACAAGTCTTCTCACCTTGTCTGCCACCTGTTAAACAATCTACTACAAGCCCCAGGTCTCTCCCCTCCCTGGGTGGGGACAGAATGTCCTGTAAGGAACACAGTATTCCAGCCGGTCTGACGATAGCTCCATTTGTTTCTAACAAGGAACAGAAAGTCCTTGTTCTAATTCTTGACTAAAACTAAACACATTATTTAGTGTTATGATTCATACAATCATACAGTGACAGGGTAGTATTCTGTTTAGTTATAGTTCTAAGTTAAATGTATACATCATTTAGTCATTATTCATATAAATGTCATAACAATAAATAAAACATTTAACATTTAACATTTAACATTTAACATTTAACATTTAACATTTAACATTTAACATTTAACATTTAACATTTAACTGAAATGGACCTAATGTCACGTTCGTTTCACCTTAATATTCTATGCAGCTCATTGATTTCATGCGTAGTTAGACAGTTGATCTGAAAACTCAGAGCTGTGCTTTTCGCACGTTAGGAGCCGAGGAGGAGCCGAGGAGGAAGATGGCAGGAGGCATCAGTACTCCATGGAAACTCAGAGCTGTGCTTTTCGCACGTTAGGAGCCGAGGAGGAGCCGAGGAGGAAGATGGCAGGAGGCATCAGTACTCCATGGAAACTCAGAGCTGTGCGTTTCGGCACGTTATGGCCTTCGGAGGAGCCGAGGAGGAAGATGGCAGGAGGCATCAGTACTCCATGGAAACTCAGAGCTGTGCGTTTCGGCACGTTATGGCCTTCGGAGGAGCCGAGGAGGAAGATGGCAGGAGGCATCAGTACTCCATGGAAACTCAGAGCTGTGCGTTTCGGCACGTTATGGCCTTCGGAGGAGCCGAGGAGGAAGATGGCAGGAGGCATCAGTACTCCATGGAAACTCAGAGCTGTGCGTTTCGGCACGTTATGGCCTTCGGAGGAGCCGAGGAGGAAGATGGCAGGAGGCATCAGTACTCCATGGAAACTCAGACAGTCTGTCTGTCTCTCCCAGGCCTCCCTGGACCATCTTCACAGCAGGACCTGGCAGTACTGAGCTCAGACTGAGACTCACTCAACCATCTGACGAGATCTTTGACAACAGCAACACTAAAAAGGCTTTGACTGAGACATGCACAAGCCTTTCACTCAGAAGCTGTGCAGTCGTTTGCTTGGTAGCTGAGGTGCAATGAAGTGTTTGTTTTAATGTTTAGTCCTGTGTTAGGAGGACTGGGGTTAGGGTTTGACAAAGCAGCACGCAATTGTTTCACTGAGAGACTGTCCATATACACTGGTATGCCAGCACTTACTACATCACTATGCAAAGACTTGGTTATTAATTGTTTCTGTTGTTGCCAAAATCCTAAATTAAGCCATGCAATAAAAACAGTTCAAAAGGATTTCACTTGACACTTCTTGAATGATTTTGTTTGGAAATGTGGTAATATTTCCAATGGCCTCTGACACAGACACTATCTGATGATGTGCCAGTGTTAAACTCCCAAAAGCTTTAGGATTTTAGGCTTGTCCACCATTAAGTGTCTTCCTCACTGTCGATGAAATGTGGGATTAAGCAGAACTACTTCAGAAGCAACAGCCAAGCAATATGACTCAGGAGGGTGTTTAAAAGCACAGATCTCTTCAAGCGTCATGGTGAAGACTGAAGAGTAGGCCTGGTCTACCTCGGTTTATCAGGACTCCACCTAAAAGTCTCGGTTACGAAAACCAAGGTGTTTTTTTCTGACAAAGCCTTTATGTTCCTTCCAGTCAGACCATTTAGTTTTAGTGCAGTTAGGGCCATGGTTTAGCAGTGTACGTAAGTGTGGTCCAAGGGAATTGACAAGGAACAGAGCATTTGCAACAAACAAAAAAAGTATAATGTTTTTGAGAGGCCTCCCGAGTGGAACAGCGGTCTAAGGCACCGCGGTGTTGCTGCGTCACTACAGCCTGGGGTTCCGATCATGGCCCACAACTGGCCGTGACCGGGAGTCCCCATAGAGCGGCCCACAACTGGCCGTGACCGGGAGTCCCATAAAGCGGCCCACAACTGGCCGTGACCAGGAGTCCCATAAAGCGGCCCACAACTGGCCGTGACCGGGTTAGGGGAGGGTTTGGCCCAGTGTCGTCCGGGTTAGGGGAGGGTTTGGCCCAGTGTCGTCCGGGTTATGGGAGGGTTTGGCCCAGTGTCGTCTGGGTTATGGGAGGGTTTGGCCCAGTGTCGTCCGGGTTAGGGGAGGGTTTGGCCTAGTGTCGTCCGGGTTAGGGGAGGGTTTGGCCCAGTGTCGTCCGGGTTATGGGAGGGTTTGGCCCAGTGTCGTCCGGGTTAGGGAAGGGTTTGGCCCAGTGTCGTCCGTGTTAGGGGAGGGTTTGGCCCAGTGTCGTCTGGGTTATGGGAGGGTTTGGCCCAGTGTCGTCCGGGTTAGGGGAGGGTTTGGCACAGTGTCGTCCGGGTTAGAGGAGGGTTTGGCCAGGGGGTTTTACTTGGCTCATCGCGCTCTAGCGCCTCCTTGTGGCGGGCCGGGCAACTGCAGGCTGACTTCGGTCGTCAGTTGAACGGTGTTTCTTCCAACACACTGGTGCAGCTGGCTTCTGGGTTAAGCCGGCACGTCATTGGAGGACGCATGACTCGATCTTCGCCTCTCCCGAGCCCGTTGGGGAGTTGCAGTGATGAGACAAGATTGTAATCATGATATTGGGGAGAAAAATAAATAAATACAAATATACAATTGTTTTCGCTTTGTCATTATGGGGTATCGTGTGTAGATTGATGAGGGGGGGGGGAACAATTTAATCAATTTTAGAATAAGGCTGTAATGCAACAACATGTAGAAAAATTCAAGGGGTCTGAATTCTTTCCGAAGGCCCTGTATCTGCTCTGTACAGTTTATTCTCTATTCCAGTCAAGTCATTTAGAGTGCAGTCATGTCCGCCTTGTTCAGTAGGACATACAGTCTGTGTGGTCCAAAGGCATTTACTGAGAATAAAAGCCAGGGAGGTTCCCCAGGGAGGGGGAACCTGTAATGGTCTTTTTTTAACGAAGATCCGTCATCGTGACCAAACCAAATTAAGCTATTTTTTTGGGAAAGAAAAATCCCCACCTACCTTGGAACACATTGTGAAACACCAGTTCTATCCCCGTATAGTTCCCGCTTCCCTCTGTTTCTGTCTGGCAGTTAAGGGCTGTTTGTAGCAAGCTGTGCCCATGGAGAGTGACTGCTACATTCCACCACACACAGCCCATCAATGTATTGAGTGGTAGGACTCCTGTGACCCAAATGGCACCCTAGTTCCCATTTAGTGCACTACATTTGACCAAGGCCCACATGGCTCTGGTCAAAAGTAGTAAACTAGGGTTTTGGGAATAGGGTGCCATTTGGCACACAAACCTAAGACTGAGGGCCTTTGACAACAGGGGGTTAGATTTAGCACGAACGCAACATTAACGAATGAGTAGACGTTATTCATCCGGGTTTTTATATGGCCAGGACTCACCTTTGTGTAAACTAACTCTGTAGAAAAATCCATCACAGTCAATGGCCGTGTCCCAATACCCATACTTGCGTCCTAAATTGTAGGCCGTTTGAGTATGCGGGGAGAAAAAATGTTTAATAGTATGCAACATTTTTGAAAAAGCTAGGATACTTTAAATGCCCGGATGTAATACTAATTTCACCTTTGACAACAGCTGATCAATTGGGATGAGCTACCGAAAACAACTGTCACGATCGTCGTATGGAGGAGACCAAAGCGCAGCGTGGTTAGAATACATTCTTCTTTATTTCAGGAAGAACACTTAAACAACAAAACGATAAGCCGAACGTGACTGCTAATGAGGGGCGGTAGGGTAGCCTAGTGGTTAGAGCGTTGGACTAGTAACCGGAAGGTTGCAAGTTCAAACCCCAGAGCTGACAAGGTACATATCTGTCGTTCTGCCCCTGAACAGGCAGTTAACCCACTGTTCCTAGGCCGTCATTGAAAATAAGAATTTGTTCTTAACTGACTTGCCTAGTTAAATAAAGGTATAAAAATAATATATATATATTTTTTAAATGAACACTGTGCTAACGTATAACATAGACAATAACCCACAAAATACCCAAAGAAGATGGCTGCCTAAATATTGTTCCCAATCAGAGACAACGATAAACACCGGTCTCTAATTGAGAACCAATCTAGGCAACCATAGACCTACATAAACACCTAGATGATAAACAACCCCATAAATCTACAAAAAACCCTAGACAGCACAAACACCCTAGATGAGACAAAAACACCCATACCACCCTCGTCACACCCTGACCTAACCAAAATATATAAAGAAAACAAAGACTACACAGGTCAGGGCGTGACAACAACGAATAGCGGGAAACAACGCAACACGCATGACGCATTCTCATTACGCCAAAATGGAATGTTTTATAGTGGGTGAATTTTAAAAAAATGAAGTATGGTTTAAATGCCAGGATGTTCCACTCGTCTCAGCTCTTCATCTAGTAGAATTAGATGCACAGTCTTTAATGCACTGGAAGAGGAGGTTGGTGGCACCTTCATTGGGGACAACGGGCTCGTGGTACTGCCTGGAGCGGAGTTGGTGGAACGGTATCAAACCCATCATACACATGGTTTCCAGGTGTTTGCTGTCATTCCGGTGGCTCCGTTCCGGGTGTTATTATGAGCCGTTCTCCTCTCAGCAGCCTCATGTGATGTCATTCCGGTGGCTCCGTTCCGGGTGTTATTATGAGCCGTTCTCCTCTCAGCAGCGTCATGTGATGTCATTCCGGTGGCTCCGTTCCGGGTGTTATTATGAGCCGTTCTCCTCTCAGCAGCCTCATGTGATGTCATTCCGGTGGCTCCGTTCCGGGTGTTATTATGAGCCGTTCTCCTCTCAGCAGCGTCATGTGATGTCATTCCGGTGGCTCCGTTCCGGGTGTTATTATGAGCCGTTCTCCTCTCAGCAGCCTCATGTGGCTGCAGAGTGAATAAGCCCTGGTTCTCAAACAAACAACAAAACTAGGTTACTTAATTGGGAAGATGCCAAATAACAAAGCTTCTGCAGTGGTGTTCAAATGTAGGCTAAGGCTAAGTTTTGCATCTTAGAAAACAGTTGTCATTTAAAGAATATTTTGATCCAAAAGTGTATTTCTGTTTTCTCATTGAAAAGTGTTTCTTGTTCTCGTTGGCCTTCGTCACAGCTTTTAAACTAAATACTAAACCATTTTTTTGATTTCTGAATGTGAGGACTCAGGATGTGGCTTTGTTAATGATGTCATGTTAATCAGGCCTTTTGATTGGAGCATATGGATTGTTTTAGTTTTATAGGCGTGGCTACCTATTTCATGATTTAACTTATGGATCCAGCCTTAGCATTCATTCTGAAAATTTAAGATAAGTATTTTGAGAGTGTTGAGAAGTTGTAATAAAACATTAACTGATGTTATCGCAGGGTTCACTAAAATAGTTTTTGAAGAAAAAGGGTCAGAAGGAAAAGTGCTTCTGAAAGTTACTCTTGTCTGGTTGAAAAACTGTTAAAGAACGTTTCTTTAAGGTGAAGATTCAAGACAGAGATTTATACTTTCATGCTTTTTGCCTAGAGGCATAAATCACACACAATATTTAATTTGTGGTTTTTGATTTATTCAATGACTACAGACTCTTGGAGCTGCTTTGCTGGATTCAGACAGAAGTTGGAGATGCTAGTGTTGCTTTAGGCAAACTGGTCCAGAGTTAGGAAGAGCCTGACTTTATGAAACCAATTATATCTTGACTTGTGGTTTCATGACCTTTTATTAAACCCTACCCTGATGTGTTGTTTCAGGGCCTTGATTAAACCCTACCTTGATGTGTTGTTTCAGGGCCTTGATTAAACCATACCTTGATGTGTTGTTTCAGGGCCTTGATTAAACCCTACCTTGATGTGTTGTTTCAGGGCCTTGATTAAACCCTACCTTGATGTGTTGTTTCAGGGCCTTGATTAAACCCTACCTTGATGTGTGGTTTCAGGGCCTTGATTAAACCATACCTTGATGAGTGGTTTCAGGGCCTTGATTAAACCCTACCTTGATGTGTGGTTTCAGGGCCTTGATTAAACCCTACCTTGATGTGTTGTTTCAGGGCCTTGATTAAACCCTACCTTGATGTGTTGTTTCAGGGCCTTGATTAAACCCTACCTTGATGTGTTGTTTCAGGGCCTTGATTAAACCCTACCTTGATGTGTTGTTTCAGGGCCTTGATTAAACCATACCTTGATGAGTGGTTTCATGACCTTTTAAACCATACCTTGATGAGTGGTTTCAGGGCCTTGATTAAACCATACCTTGATGAGTGGTTTCATGACCTTTTAAACCATACCTTGATGTGTGGTTTCAGGGCCTTGATTAAACCCTACCTTGATGTGTGGTTTCAGGGCCTTGATTAAACCATACCTTGATGAGTGTTTTCAGGGCCTTGATTAAACCATACCTTGATGAGTGGTTTCAGGGCCTTGATTAAACCCTACCCTGATGTGTTGTTTCAGGGCCTTGATTAAACCATACCTTGATGAGTGGTTTCAGGGCCTTGATTAAACCATACCTTGATGAGTGGTTTCATGACCTTTTAAACCATACCTTGATGTGTGGTTTCAGGGCCTTGATTAAACCATACCTTGATGAGTGGTTTCATGACCTTTTAAACCATACCTTGATGAGTGGTTTCAGGGCCTTGATTAAACCATACCTTGATGAGTGGTTTCATGACCTTTTAAACCATACCTTGATGAGTGGTTTCATGACCTTTTAAACCATACCTTGATGAGTGGTTTCATGACCTTTTAAACCATACCTTGATGTGTGGTTTCAGGGCCTATATGAAATATAGACCCAGGCTGTGATAGTGAGTGAAACACAGCAGTTGTCCTACTGCGTTCTCACATATACTCTCTCATACAGTTCTCCTTCAGTATGTTAGATAGGTGGGAAAACATTCCCCAACCCGTAGTAGAATAAATTCATCTCCTATACAGTTCTCCTTCAGTGTGTTAGTCAGCTAGGAGGTCAAACTTTCTCCAAATTCTAAATGAAATAAATCAGTGTTAAACTGCCATATGGCTCTGAGTGTAACCTGATGCCTGAAAGAGCTGGCTATCATGAAGGGAGATTAGAGATGAATGATCAGCCTATATGGATTGATTGCAGGGCAGAGAGCAGTAACAGCATGCTGCTAACAGATTCCTACTAGGGGAAAACACAGCAACACATGATCTGCTGTACGTCCCAAATGGCACCCTTTATAGTACACTACTTTTGACCAGGACACATATATAGGGAATAGGGTGCATAGGGAATAGGGTGCCATTTGGGACAAACCCCTTGGTGAACCGAACGCAACACCACAGCAGGCGATCGATAGGGATTTTTTACAGCAATCGTAGAGGAGCGGTTGACTTCATTGGTTGTGTCAAAACCTCGGTTGGTTTCAGATTCCGTCAGATTCCGGATGTTCTTCTCATGATTATATAAGTGCCGTAACATCGTCACCCTTTAGGGATCTTTGCGTTTGCACACTTCAGGGAAAAGGAAAACACTGGTTACATCCCATTTAAAAGAATATTACAAAAATATGTTTGTAATGATGTAGTTATAGGTGTAATGATGTAGTGACAGGTGTAATGATGTAGTTACAGGTGTAATGATGTAGTTACAGGTGTAATGATGTAGTTATAGGTGTAGTGATGTAGTTACAGGTGTAATGATGTAGTTACAGGTGTAATGATGTAGTTATAGGTGTAGTGATGTAGTTACAGGTGTAATGATGTAGTTACAGGTGTAATTGTTGTGCTCTTGAGTGAGGACCCAAAAGCGATTTAACAAAAACAGAGTCCTTTAATGTAAAAACACAGGGAAGACATAGATCCTCTTCAGATGTAGAAAATGGCAAAATAGACAACCCTCAGAGAGGGCGACAAATGAAACAGAAAGTCCTTCTGATATTTACTAAAGAGTCCCCTTCTTAGCAGCAGAGGAGAATAGCTGGGTTGCGGCGACAGACTGCTGGTCTCTCTGGGTAGGCGCGGGTCGTAGCGGACAGAGGTACCTGATCACACGTAGCATCAGAAGAACAGGCAGATTCCAACAGGATGGGACAAGGGTGAAGCAAACAAGACGATAGTTTGGTTCTGGCATGAGAAACTCAAACGAGAATCTGACAAGGAAAGAAGCAGGAACAGAGAGAGAAATAGAGACCTAATCAGAGGGAAAAAGGGAACAGGTGGGAAAAGGGTGAACGAGGTAGTTAGAGGAGATGAGGAACAGCTGGAGGAGGAGAGAAAGAGAAGGTAGCCTAATACGACCAGCAGAGGGAGACAGAGTGAAGAGAAAGAACAGGAACAAGACATAATATGACAAGACATGACAGTACCCCCCCACTCACCGAGCGCCTCCTGGCGCACTCGAGGAGGAAACCTGGCGGCAACGGAGGAAATCATCGATCAGCGAACGGTCCAGCACGTCCCGAGAGGGAACCCAACTCCTTTCCTCAGGACCGTACCCCTCCCAATCTACTAGGTACTGATGACCACGGCCCCGAGGACGCATGTCCAAAATCTTACGGACCCTGTAGATAGGTGCGCCCTCGACAAGGATGGGGGGGGGGGGGGGAGACGAGCGGGGGCGCGAAGAACGGGCTTAACACAGGAGACATGGAAGACCGGGTGGACGCGATGAAGATATCGCGGGAGAAGAAGTCGCACTGCGACAGGATTAATGATCTGAGAAATACGGAACGGACCAATGAACCGCGGGGTCAACTTGCGAGAAGCTGTCTTAAGGGGAAGGTTTTGAGTGGAGAGCCATACTCTCTGACCGCGACAATATCTAGGACTCTTAGTTCTACGCTTATTAGCGGCTCTCACAGTCTGCGCCCTATAACGGCAAAGTGCAGACCTGACCCTCTTCCAAGTGCGCTCACAACGTTGGACAAAAGCCTGAGCGGAGGGGACGCAGGACTCGGCGAGCTGAGACGAGAACAGCGGAGGCTGGTACCCGAGGCTACTCTGAAAAGGAGATAGACCGGTCGCAGACGAAGGAAGCGAGTTGTGGGCGTATTCTGCCCAGGGGAGCTGTTCTGACCAAGACGCAGGGTTACGAAAAGAAAGACTGCGTAAGATGCGACCAATAGTCTGATTGGCCCGTTCTGCTTGACCGTTAGACTGAGGGTGAAAGCCGGAAGAGAGACTGACGGAAGCTCCAATCAATCGGCAAAACTCCCTCCAAAATTGAGACGTGAATTGCGGACCCCTGTCCGAAACGACGTCTGACGGAAGGCCATGAATTCTGAAAACATTCTCGACGATGATTTGTGCCGTTTCTTTAGCAGAAGGGAGCTTAGCGAGGGGAATAAAATGAGCCGCCTTAGAGAACCTATCGACAACCGTAAGAATAACAGTCTTCCCCGCTGACGAAGGCAGTCCGGTGATAAAATCTAAGGCGATGTGAGACCACGGTCGAGAGGGAATGGGAAGCGGTCTGAGACGGCCGGCAGGAGGGGAGTTACCGGACTTAGTCTGCGCGCAGACCGAACAAGCAGCCACGAAACGACGCGTGTCACGCTCCCGAGTGGGCCACCAAAAACGCTGGCGAATGGAAGCAAGCGTACCCCGAACGCCGGGGTGGCCGGCTAACTTGGTAGAGTGAGCCCACTGAAGAACGGCCAGACGAGTAGGAACAGGAACGAAAAGAAGGTTCCTAGGACAAGCGCGCGGCGACGGAGTGTGAGTGAGTGCTTGCTTTACCTGCCTCTCAATTCCCCAGACAGTCAACCCGACAACACGCCCCTCAGGGAGAATCCCCTCGGGGTCGGTGGAGACTACTGAAGAACTGAAGAGACGAGATAAAGCATCAGGCTTGGTGTTCTTAGAGCCCGGACGATAAGAAATTACGAACTCGAAACGAGCGAAAAACAGCGCCCAACGAGCCTGACGCGCATTAAGTCGTTTGGCAGAACGGATGTACTCAAGGTTCCTATGGTCAGTCCAAACGACAAAAGGAACGGTCGCCCCCTCCAACCACTGTCGCCATTCGCCTAGGGCTAAGCGGATGGCGAGCAGTTCGCGGTTTCCCACATCATAGTTACGTTCCGACGGCGACAGGCGATGAGAAAAATACGCGCAAGGGTGGACCTTGTCGTCAGAGAGGGAGCGCTGAGAAAGAATGGCTCCCACGCCCACCTCTGACGCGTCAACCTCGACAACGAACTGTCTAGAGACGTCAGGTGTAACAAGGATAGGTGCGGATGTAAAGCGATTCTTGAGAAGATCAAAAGCTCCCTGGGCGGAATCGGACCACTTAAAGCACGTCTTGACAGAAGTAAGGGCTGTGAGGGGAGCTGCCACCTGACCGAAATTACGGATGAAACGACGATAGAAATTTGCGAAGCCGAGAAAGCGCTGCAGCTCGACGCGTGACTTAGGAACGGGCCAATCAATGACAGCTTGGACCTTAGCGGGATCCATCTTAATGCCTTCAGCGGAAATAACAGAACCGAGAAATGTGACGGAGGAGGCATGAAAAGTGCACTTCTCAGCCTTCACATAAAGACAATTCTCTAAAAGGCGCTGGAGGACACGTCGAACGTGCTGAACATGAATCTGGAGTGACGGTGAAAAAATCAGGATATCGTCAAGGTAGACGAAAACAAAGATGTTCAGCATGTCTCTCAGGACGTCATTTACTAATGCCTGAAAGACAGCTGGAGCGTTTGCGAGGCCGAAAGGAAGAACCCGGTATTCAAAGTGCCCTAACGGAGTGTTAAACGCCGTTTTCCACTCGTCCCCCTCCCTGACGCGCACGAGATGGTAAGCGTTACGAAGGTCCAACTTAGTGAAAAACCTGGCTCCCTGCAGGATCTCGAAGGCTGAAGACATAAGAGGAAGCGGATAACGATTCTTAACTGTTATGTCATTCAGCCCTCGATAATCTATGCAGGGGCGCAGGGACCCGTCCTTCTTCTTAACAAAAAAAAACCCCGCTCCGGCGGGAGAGGAGGAGGGGACTATGGTACCGGCGTCGAGAGCTACAGACAAATAATCTTCGAGAGCCTTACGTTCGGGAGCCGACAGAGAGTATAGTCTACCCCGGGGGGGGGTGGTTCCTGGAAGGAGATCAATACTACAATCATACGACCGGTGCGGAGGAAGAGAGGTGGCCCTGGACAGACTGAACACCGTGCGCAGATCGTGATATTCCTCCGGCACCCTCGTCAAATCACCAGGCTCCTCCTGTGAAGAAGAGACAGAGGAAACAGGAGGGATAGCAGACATTAAACATTTCACATGACAAGCGACGTTCCAGGAGAGGATAGAATTACTAGACCAATTAATAGAAGGATTATGACAAACTAGCCAGGGATGACCCAAAACAACAGGTGTAAAAGGTGAACGAAAAATTAAAAAAGAAATGGTTTCGCTATGATTACCAGAGACAGTGAGGGTTAAAGGTAGCGTTTCACGCTGAATCCCGGGGAGAGGACTCCCATCCAGAGCGAACAAGGCCGTGGGCTCCTTTAACTGTCTGAGAGGAATGTCATGTTCCCGAGCCCAGGTCTCGTCCATAAAGCAGCCCTCCGCCCCAGAGTCTATCAAGGCGCTGCAGGAAGCTGACGAACCGGTCCAGCGTAGATGGGCCGACAAGGTAGTGCAGGATCTTGAAGGAGAGACCAGAGTAGTAGCGCTCACCAGTAGCCCTCCTCTTACTGATGAGCTCTGGCTTTTACTGGACATGAAGTGACAAAATGACCAGCGGAACCGCAATAGAGACAGAGGCGGTTGGTGATTCTCCGTTCTCTCTCCTTAGTCGAGATGCGGATACCCCCCAGCTGCATAGGCTCAGCACCCGAGCCGGCGGAGGAAGATGGTAGTGATGCGGAGAGGGGGGCAACGGAGAACGCGAGCTCCTTTCCCCGAGCTCGGTGACGAAGATCAACCCGTCGCTCTATGCGAATAGCGAGTTCAATCAAGGAATCCACGCTGGAGGGAACCTCCCGGGAGAGAATCTCATCCTTTACCTCAGCGCGGAGACCCTCCAGAAAACGAGCGAGCAAAGCTGGCTCGTTCCAGTCACTGGAGGCAGCAAGAGTGCGAAACTCAATAGAGTAATCTGTTATGGATCGATTACCTTGACATAGGGAAGCCAGGACCCTGGAAGCTTCCTCCCCAAAAACAGAACGATCAAAAACCCGTATCATCTCCTCCTTAAAGTCCTGATACTGGTTAGTACACTCAGCCCTCACCTCCCAGATAGCCGTGCCCCACTCACGAGCCCGTCCAGTAAGGAGAGATATGACGTAGGCGATACGAGCTGTGCTCCTGGAGTAAGTGTTGGGCTGGAGAGAAAACACAATATCACACTGGGTGAGGAACGAGCGGCATTCAGTGGCCTCCCCAGAGTAACACGGCGGGTTATTGATTCTGGGCTCCGGAGATTCGGAAGCCCTGGAAGTGGCCGGTGGATCGAGGCGGAGATGGTGAACCTGTCTTGTGAGGTCGGAGACTTGGGCGGTCAGGGTCTCAACGGCATGTCGAGCAACAGACAATTCCTGCTCGTGTCTGCCTAGCATCGCTCCCTGGATCTCGACGGCTGAGAGGAAAGGATCCGAAATCGCTGGGTCCATTCTTGGTCAGATTCTTCTGTTGTGCTCTTGAGTGAGGACCCAAAAGCGATTTAACAAAAACAGAGTCCTTTAATGTAAAAACACAGGGAAGACATAGATCCTCTTCAGATGTAGAAAATGGCAAAATAGACAACCCTCAGAGAGGGCGACAAATGAAACAGAAAGTCCTTCTGATATTTACTAAAGAGTCCCCTTCTTAGCAGCAGAGGAGAATAGCTGGGTTGCGGCGACAGACTGCTGGTCTCTCTGGGTAGGCGCGGGTCGTAGCGGACAGAGGTACCTGATCACACGTAGCATCAGAAGAACAGGCAGATTCCAACAGGATGGGACAAGGGTGAAGCAAACAAGACGATAGTTTGGTTCTGGCATGAGAAACTCAAACGAGAATCTGACAAGGAAAGAAGCAGGAACAGAGAGAGAAATAGAGACCTAATCAGAGGGAAAAAGGGAACAGGTGGGAAAAGGGTGAACGAGGTAGTTAGAGGAGATGAGGAACAGCTGGAGGAGGAGAGAAAGAGAAGGTAGCCTAATACGACCAGCAGAGGGAGACAGAGTGAAGAGAAAGAACAGGAACAAGACATAATATGACAAGACATGACAGTAATGATGTAGTTATAGGTGTAATGATGTAGTTACAGGTGTAATGATGTAGTTATAGGTGTAGTGATGTAGTTACAGGTGTAATGATGTAGTTACAGGTGTAATGATGTAGTTATAGGTGTAGTGATGTAGTTACAGGTGTAATGATGTAGTTACAGGTGTAATGATGTAGTTATAGGTGTAATGATGTAGTTACAGGTGTAATTATGTAGTTATAGGTGTAGTGATGTAGTTACAGGTGTAATGATGTAGTTACAGGTGTAATGATGTAAGTTATAGGTGTAATGATGTAGTTATAGGTGTAGTGATGTAGTTACAGGTGTAATGATGTAGTTACAGGTGTAATGATGTAGTTACAGGTGTAATGATGTAGTTATAGGTGTAATGATGTAGTTACAGGTGTAATGATGTAGTTACAGGTGTAATGATGTAGTTATAGGTGTAATGATGTAGTTACAGGTGTAATTGCAAATTTATTGAAAATGAAGTACAGAAATATCTCATTTACATAAGTAGTCACACCCCTGAGTCAACACTTTATATAAACACCTTTGGCGGTGTGCAACGGGTGTCGTCGTCGAATGACGAATCATCAGACCAAAGCGCAGCGTGGTAATTGTTCATGCCTTTTATTTAAACTGAACACTAATAACAAAAATTAATTAATGAAACCGAAACAGTCTTGTATAAGGTGCAGAAAACACTAAACAGAAAATAACTACCCACAAAGCATAGGTGGGGAAAAGGGTACCTAAGTATGGTTCCCAATCAGAGACAACGATAGTCAGCTGTCCCTGATTGAGAAACATAGAAAAAGGAACATAGAATGTCCACCCAAATCACACCCTGACCAAACCAAAATAGAGACATAAAAAGCTCTAAGGTCAGGGTGTGACATGGAGATTACAGCTTTGACTCGTCTTGGGTCTGTATCAGCTTTGACTCGTCTTGGGTATGTCTGTATCAGCTTTGATTCGTCTTGAGTCTGTATCAGCTTTGACTCGTCTTGGGTATGTCTGTATCAGCTTTGACTCGTCTTGGGTATGTCTGTATCAGCTTTGACTCGTCTTGGGTCTGTATCAGCTTTGACTCGTCTTGGGTCTGTATCAGCTTTGACTCGTCTTGGGTATGTCTGTATCAGCTTTGACTCGTCTTGGGTCTGTATCAGCTTTGACTCGTCTTGGGTCTGTATCAGCTTTGACTCGTCTTGGGTATGTCTGTATCAGCTTTGACTCGTCTTGGGTCTGTATCAGCTTTGGGGACTTTCTTTCTAAAGATTCTCTTTGTATTATTTTTTTTTTAAACCTATTTTTTCTTGTCTTCTCGCTTCAACTCCCCAACGGGCTCGTGAGAGGTGAACGTCGAGTCATGCTTTCTCCAAAACATGACCCGCCAAACCGCGCTCCTTAACACCCTCCCACTTAACCTGGAAGCCAGCTGCACCAATGTGTCGAAGGAAACATTGTTCAACTGACGACCGAAGTCAGCCTGAAGGCGCCCGGCCCACCACAAGGAGGTGCTAGAGCGAAATGAGCCAAGTAAAGCACCCCCCCGGCCAAACCCTCCCCTAACCCAGACAACGCTGGGCCAATTGTGCGCCACCCTATGGGACTCCCGGTCACGGCCAGTTGTGGGCCACTCAAAGAACATTCCTGTTCTGAAGATTCCAGCATTGCTTTGGTTGTATGCTTGGGGTCATTGTCCTGTTGGTAAATCTTCGCCCCCCCCCCCCCCCAGTCTAAGGTCGTTTGCACTCTGAAGCAGGTTTTCATCAAGGATTTGCCTGTATTTGGCTCCATTCATTGTTCCCTCTATCCTTACCAGTCTCCCATAGTCCTGCCGCTGAAAAGCATCCCATAGCATGATGCTGCCACCACCATGCTTCACGGCAGGGATGGTGTTAGACGGGTGATGAGCTTTGCCTGGTTTTCTCCAGACATAGCGCTTTGCATTCAAGCCAAAGAGTTACGTTTTTGTAAATAAAAAAATAAAAAATTAAAGTTTACATTTTCAGACCACAGAATCTTTTGCCTTATGCTCTCAGAGTATTTCACTTGCCATTTTGCAAACTCCAGGCGTGCTGTCATGTGCTTTTTTTCCTCAGGAGTGGCTTCCGTCTGGCCACTCTCCCATTAAGCCTAGATTGGTGAAGTGCTGTCAAGACTGTTGTTTTTCTGGCAGGTCCCCCCCCATCTCAGCCAAGGAATGCTGTAGTTCTGCCATAGTGATCATTGGGTTCTTGGTCACCTCCCTGACCAAGGTCCTTCTTGCCCGGTTGCTCAGTTAGGTCGGACGGCCATCTCTAGGCAGAGTCTGGGTAGTTAAACATTTTTTTTTTTTAATTCCATTGTGCTCTTGGAAACTTCCAACAAATTGTTTAATACCTTTCCCCAGATATGTTTTATCACAATTATATCTCTGTGATCTACAGACAGTTCCTTAGACTTCATGGTATAGTTTTATGCTCTGACATCCACTGTCAACTGTGGGACCTTATATAGACAGGTGTGTTTCTTTCTAAATCATGTCCAAACAATTCAATTGGCCACAGGTGGACTCCAATCAAGTTGAAGAAACATCTCAAGGATGATCAATGGAAACAGGATGCACCTGAGCTCAATTGTGGAGTATCATAGCAAAAGGGATGTGAATACAAACATTTAGACACACCTACTCATTCCAGGGTTTTTCTTTATTTGGACTATTTTATACATTGTAGAAATAATCATGTAGTAAAAAGAAAAGGTGTTAAAACAATCCAAATATATTTTATATTTTATATTCTTCAAAGTAGCCACCCTTTGCCTTGACGACAGCTTTGCACACTCTTGGCATTCTCTCAACCAGCTTCATGAGGTAGTCACCTGGAATGCATTTCAATTAACAGGTGTGCCTTGTTAAAAAGTTAATTTGTGGAATTTCTTTCCTTCTTGATGCGTTTGAGCCAAGTTAATTTGTGGAATTTCTTTCCTTCTTGATGCGTTTGAGCCAATCAGTTGTGTTGTGACAAGGTAGGGGGGTATACAGAAGACAGCCATATTTGGTAAAAGACCAAGATCATATTATGGCAAGAACAGCTGAAATAAGCAAACTGAAATGACAGTCCATCATTACTTTAAGACATGAAGGTCAGTCAATCCAGAACATTTCTAGAACTTTGAAAGTTTCTTCAAGTGCAGTCGCAAAAACCATCAAGCTCTATGATGAAACTGGCTCTCATGAGGACTGCTGTCACGACTTCCGCCGAAGTCGGTCCGTCTCCTTGTTCGGGTGGCGGTCGACGTCGCCGGCCTTCTAGCCACCGCCGATCCCACTTTTCATTTTCCATTTGTTTTGTCTTTGTCTTATCACACCTGGCTTCACTCAATCAATTACTTGTTTATTATTTAACCCTCTGTTCCCCATGTTTTGTTTGTGAGCTCGCTATGTTACGTTGTATTTTTGTAATTTTGAGTAAAGTACGTTGATTACTCATATCTGCTGTCCTGCGACTGACTCCCTACACCAGCTACACACAGGACCATTACAACCGCCACAGGAATGGAAGACCCAAAGTTACCTCTGCTGCAAAGGATAAGTTCATTAGAGTTACCAGACTCAGAAATTGCAGCCCAAATAAATGCTTCACAGAGTTCAAGTAACAGATACATCTCAACATCAACCGTTCAGAGGAGATTGTGTGAATCAGGCCTTCATGTTCGAATTGTACCTATAATTATGTGGTTATAGGTGAAATATAGCCATGGTAATCAGGTTAAAATTAAGTGGTTATAGGTGACAAATAGCCATGGTAATCTGGATGAAATTATGTGGTTACAGGTGAAATATAACTATGGTAATCAGGATCGTTTGTAATGTCCCAGGACGTTATTCCGTAAGGAACCTCTTACACGGCCGTTAACATTGTCCAACAAGAAACAGATGATGTCATCTAAAGTTGCCTGCCAGTGAGTTCTTCATGTTTTATTCATTTAGGCTACATTTCATTGCTCAACGGAGCCATTATTCATGTTGTTAGTTTGTTTAAGATTCAGCGTTCAGGGTCATTTAGATCATCACCATGGTAACGACAGCCCCCGCCTTGGAAGACCTTCATGTGGAGAGAGACACTCTCCAGACCTGAACAAAGACCAAAAGCTGTCGCTTTGGACAGAGTTGGTTCTGTTCTGGTCTTGGCCGTCTGTTGAGAGAACCAGACGTGATATTGGCACCGGGCAGCCCCAGTGTCTAAATTTGAACCACTGGAAAACATTGGTCGCCATGCAGAGTAGACCATAGGGTCGGTCACGCTCTCTGAAGAATATTCCTCTTGACCCTAATGACGAACGTCCCTCTGCTTCAGAGAAGAAGTGTGCCTAATTCCAGACGCTTTTTTGTACATCCCAAATGGCACCCAAGTTGAATAGGGCTCTGGTCAAAAGCAGTGCACTATATAGGGAATAGGGTCCCGATAGGGCTCTGGTCAAAAGCAGTGCACTATATAGGGAATAGGGTCCCGATAGGGCTCTGGTCAAAAGTAGTGCACTACATAGGGAATAGGGTGCCATTTGGGACACACAAATTGTCTTCATAATGAGGTCAGACAACCTCTCCCTCAAAGTCAACAAAACAAAGGAGCTGATCGTGGACTTCAGGAAACAGCAGAGGAAGCACCCCCCTATCCACATCGACGGTCGAAGTGGAGAAGGTGGAAAGCTTCAAGTTCCTCGGAGTATATATTACTGACGATCTGAAATGTTCCACCGTGTTCCACAGTGTGGTGAAGAAGGCACAACAGCGCCTCTTCAACCTCAGGAGGCTGAAGAAATTTGGCTTGGACCCTAACACCTTCAGAAACTTCTACAGATTCACAATTGAGAGCATCCTGTCTGGCTGTATCACCGCCTGGTAAGGCAACTGCACCGCCAGCAACCGCAGGGCACTCCAGAGGGTGGTGCGGTCTGCTCAACGCATCACCAGGTGCTCACTGCCTGCCCTACAGGACACCAACTGCACCCGATGTCACAGGAAAGTCAAAAAGATCATCAAGGACATCAACCACCCGAGCCACTGCCTTTTCACCCTGCTATCATCCATAAAGCACAGATATAGCCCTTGGTTCACCCCAGACCTGACTGCCCTTGACCAGCACAAAAACATCCTGTGGCGTACTGCATTAGCATCGAATAGCCTCCGCGATATGCAACTTTTCAGGGAAGTTAGGAACCAATATACACAGGCAGTTAGGAAAGCAGAGGCTAGCTTTTTCAAACAGAAATTTGCATCCTGTTGCACAAACTGCAAAAAGTTATGGGACACTGTAAAGTCCATGGAGAATAAGAACACCCCCTCCCAGCTGCCCACTGCACTGAGGCTAGGAAACACTGTCACCACCGATAAATCCATGATCATTGAGAATTTCAATAAGCATTTGTCTACGGCTGGCCATGCTTTCCACCTGGTTACCCCTACCCCGGTCAACAGCAATGCACCCCCCACAGGAACTTGCCCAAGCATCCCCCATTTCTCCTTCACCCAAATCCAGATAGCTGATGTTCTGAAAGAGCTGCAAAATCTGGACCCCTACAAATCAGCCGGGCTAAACAATCTGGACCCTCTCTTTCTAAAATTATCCGCAAAATTGTTGCAACCCCTATTACTAGCCTGTTCAACCTCTCTTTCGTATCGTCTGAGATCCAGAAAGATTGGAAAGCTGCCACGGTCATCCCCCTCTTCAAAGGGGGAGACACTCTAAACCCAAACTGTTACAGACCTATATCCATCCTGCCCTGCCTTTCTAAGGTCTTCAAAAGCCAAGTTAACAAACAGATCACCGACCATTTTGAATCCCACCGTACCTTCTCCGCTATGCAATCTGGTTTCAGAGCTGGTCATGGATGCACCTCAGCCACGCTCAAGGCCCTAAAACATATCATAGCCGCCATCGATTAGAGACAATGCAGCTGTGCAGCTGTATTCGTCGATCTGGCCAAGGCTTTCGACTCTGTCAATCACCACGTTCTTTTCGGCAGGCCCCAGCCTCCAACTGCTTTTAAATGCAAGTAAAACTAAATGCATGCTCTTGAACCGATCGCTGCCTGCACCCGCCTGCCCGTCCAGCATCACTACTCTGGACAGTTCGGACTTGTGTATATGTGGACAACTACAAATACCTAGGTGTCTGGTTAGACTATAAACTCTCCAGACTCACATTAAGCATCTCCAATCCAAAATTAAATCTAGAATTGTCTTCCTATTTCGCAACAAAGCATCCTTCACTCATGCTGCCAAACATACCCTCGTAAAACTGACTATCCTGCCGATCCTTGGCTTCGGCGATGTCATTTATGAAATGGCCTCCAACACTCTACTCTGCAAATTGGATGCAGTCTATCACAGTGCCATCCGTTTTGTCACCAAAGCCCCATACACTACCCACCATTGCGACCTGTATGCTCTTTGCTAGGTAAAGCCCCGCCTTATCTCAGCTCACTGGTCACCATAGCAGCACCCACCCGTAGCACGTGCTCCAGCAGGTATATTTCACTGGTCATCCCCAAAGCCAACTCCTCCTTTCACCGCCTTTCCTTCCAGTTCTCTGCTGCCAATGACTGGAATTAATTGCAAAAATCACTGAAGCTGGAGACTCGTATCTCCCTCAATAACTTTAAACACCAGCTGTCAGAGCAGCTCACAGATCACTGCACCTGTACTTAGCCCATCTGTAAATAGCCCATCCAACTACCTCATCCCCATACTGTTATTGATTATTTATATTTATTTCCTTTCAACCCCAGTTTCTCTACTTGCACAATCATCTTCTGCACATCTATCACTCCAGTGTTTAATTGCTAAATGTAATTACTTCGCCACCATGGCCTATTTATTGCCTTACCTCCCTTATCTTACCTCATTTGCACACACTGTGTATAGACTTTTTCTATTGTGTTTTTGACTGTATGATGGTTTACTCCATGTGTAACTCTGTGTTTTTGTTTGTGTCACACTGCTTTGCTTTATCTTGGCCAGGTCGCAGTGGTAAATGAGAACTTGTTCTCAACTAACCTACCTGGTTAACTAAAGGTGAAATATATATTTTTTTTAAGAGGCGAGGTCAGTACAGGTGCATCAAAGCTGAGACCGAGAGACTGAAAAACAGCTTCTATCTCAAGGCCATCAGACTGCTAAACAGCCATCACTAGCCGGCTACCACCCAGTTACTCAACCCTGCACCTTAGAGGCTGCTGCCCCATTTACATAGACTTGGAATCACTGGCCACTTTAATAATGGAACACTAGTCACTTTAATAATGTTTACATACTGCTTTACTCATCTCATATGTATATACTGTATTCTATTCTACTGTATTTACTAACTAGTCACCTTAATAATGTTTACATACTGCTGTACTCATCTCATATGTATATACTGTATTCTATTGTATTCTACTATATTTTTGTCAATGTCACTCCGACATCTTAATATTGATATATTTCTTAATTCCATCCTTTTACTTTTTAGATTTGTGTGTATTGTTAGATATTACGCCACCGTTGGAGCTAAGAGCACAAGCCTTTCACTACACCCGCAATAACATCTGCTAAATATGCGTGACCAATAGCAATGTGACCAATAACAATGTGACCGATAACAATTTGATTTAATTGAGATCGACTGTAAATTCACAGCTGTATACCTGTATTTAGACTCAGAAGAACATATTGGAGTAATGATTTTTCAGGTCAAACTGACCTGAAGCCACATTCAGTTGAATTCCTATTGACATTGAGTTATGTTCTTGTGTCTTGGGAGAAGCAGAGGAGTTGATCTGTAGTACGTGACACACAACAGAAAATATGTCTCTGACAAGAAAGGACACGGATGGTCCCCCCCCCCCCCAATATGCTCCAACAGTATAGTTACAGCATAAAGAGAAGCAGAGGAGTTGATCTGTAGTATGCTCCAACAGTATAGTTACAACAGAGGAGTTGATCTGTAGTATGCTCCAACAGTATAGTTACAACAGAGGAGTTGATCTGTAGTATGCTCCAACAGTATAGTTACAACAGAGGAGTTGATCTGTATAATACGCTCCAACAGTATAGTTACAACAGAGGAGTTGATCTGTAGTATGCTCCAACAGTATAGTTACAACAGAGGAGTTGATCTGTAGTAAGCTCCAACAGTATAGTTACAACAGAGGAGTTGATCTGTAGTATGCTCCAACAGTATAGTTACAACAGAGGAGTTGATCTGTAGTAAGCTCCAACAGTATAGTTACAACAGAGGAGTTGATCTGTATAATACGCTCCAACAGTATAGTTACAACAGAGGAGTTGATCTGTATAATACGCTCCAACAGTATAGTTACAACAGAGGAGTTGATCTGTAGTAAGCTCCAACAGTATAGTTACAACAGAGGAGTTGATCTGTATAATACGCTCCAACAGTATAGTTACAACAGAGGAGTTGATCTGTATAATACGCTCCAACAGTATAGTTACAACAGAGGAGTTGATCTGTATAATACGCTCCAACAGTATAGTTACAACAGAGGAGTTGATCTGTAGTATGCTCCAACAGTATAGTTACAACAGAGGAGTTGATCTGTAGTATGCTCCAACAGTATAGTTACAACAGAGGAGTTGATCTGTATAATACGCTCCAACAGTATAGTTACAACAGAGGAGTTGATCTGTAATAAGCTCCAACATTATAGTTACAACAGAGGAGTTGATCTGTAATAAGCTCCAACAGTATAGTTACAACAGAGGAGTTGATCTGTAGTAAGCTCCAACAGTATAGTTACAACAGAGGAGTTGATCTGTAGTAAGCTCCAACAGTATAGTTACAACAGAGGAGTTGATCTGTAATAAGCTCCAACAGTATAGTTACAACAGTATAGTTACAACAGAGGAGTTGATCTGTATAATACGCTCCAACAGTATAGTTACAACAGAGGAGTTGATCTGTAGTACGCTCCAACAGTATAGTTACAACAGAGGAGTTGATCTGTAGTAAGCTCCAACAGTATAGTTACAACAGAGGAGTTGATCTGTAGTACGCTCCAACAGTATAGTTACAACAGAGGAGTTGATCTGTAGTAAGCTCCAACAGTATAGTTACAACAGAGGAGTTGATCTGTAGTAAGCTCCAACAGTATAGTTACAACAGAGGAGTTGATCTGTATAATATGCTCCAACAGTATAGTTACAACAGAGGAGTTGATCTGTAGTAAGCTCCAACAGTATAGTTACAACAGAGGAGTTGATCTGTATAATACGCTCCAACAGTATAGTTACAACAGAGGAGTTGATCTGTAGTAAGCTCCAACAGTATAGTTACAATAGAGGAGTTGATCTGTATAATATGCTCCAACAGTATAGTTACAACAGAGGAGTTGATCTGTAGTAAGCTCCAACAGTATAGTTACAACAGAGGAGTTGATCTGTATAGTACGCTCCAACAGTATAGTTACAACAGAGGAGTTGATCTGTAGTAAGCTCCAACAGTATAGTTACAACAGAGGAGTTGATCTGTATAGTACGCTCCAACAGTATAGTTACAACAGAGGAGTTGATCTGTATAATATGCTCCAACAGTATAGTTACAACAGAGGAGTTGATCTGTAGTAAGCTCCAACAGTATAGTTACAACAGAGGAGTTGATCTGTATAGTACGCTCCAACAGTATAGTTACAACAGAGGAGTTGATCTGTATAGTATGCTCCAACAGTATAGTTTCAGCATATTCCTCATATTGACAGAAGCTTGACTGACCCTTTCTCCTTTTGATTTCTTATCAGAATATATATAATAGCATTAGTCATGTTTCTATTGTGGTTTTACGAAACAGCACCTCGTCTTTAATGCAACATGAGGCGTTGACTGACCACACCCACTGTGTAACGCATCACACTTGTTGTGACCACACCCACTGTGTAACGCATCACACTTGTTGTGACCACACCCACTGTGTAACGCATCACACTTGTTGTGACCACACCCACTGTGTAACGCATCACACTTGTTGTGACCACACCCACTGTGTAACGCATCACACTTGTTGTGACCACGCCCACTGAAGTAACGCATCACACTTGTTGTGACCACGCCCACTGTGCAACGCATCACACTTGTTGTGACCACACCCACTGTGTAACGCATCACACTTGTTGTGACCACGCCCACTGAAGTAACGCATCACACTTGTTGTGACCACGGCCACTGTGTAACGCATCACACTTGTTGTGACCACGCCCACTGAAGTAACGCATCACACTTATTGTGACCACACCCACTGTGTATAACGCCTCACACTTGTTGTGACCCCGATTAACATCTACACCCAGAGAAGTGAGTGATATTTTGCATTGAAGATAGATAAAAGGGTTGGCTAAACGTTAAATGCAGACCCACAGTACACAAGTGAGCTATTCATCTGTTGCTGACTGGTGGAAGCTCTGGAAACTCCCCAGTTACAGCCGGGGCTCTGGCTTGGCTTTGTGTGGCCGTCATAACTGACTGTCTAAAACGTGGAAAAACAAATGGACTGCTAAAGGACCCGTAACATTCCATATACTTAAAGAAATTCAGAACAATAATAAATCTTGTCTATTTTCACTCCTCTTGGAAGACTGGGTCGGTCGCTCAGCTCCATTTAATACTAGAGAGTTGTTGTTTTTCCCCCGCCCCGACTGTAATCATCCAAGCATGGATTTAGTTAACTAGCTTAACTAGATTGCATGATTTGTTTTTAGTCAACGATGGAATCATTCATGGGTGTGGGCATCGTGAAACAGGATGTTGCTCAACAAAAAAACACAAGTGAAGTGAAGTCCTTTACCAAGGAGAGCAGCAGTACAGTAGTGTTTGAATCCCAGATCCCAGACCCCCCCCCCCCCATCTTTCTCACATAGTTGACAGAACGTGTCACTACACTGCAGCTCCAGCTGTGCGTCTCCTCGGAGATGAATGGAGGGAGGTGAGTGTTTCCTTGGCTCTGTTGCTTCTGGCTGGATAGGATCTGACCCCCCCCCCCCTAGTCACAGGAGAATTCATCATTCATCATCGCTGATTTCAGGGGTTTTATTGCCTCAGTAATTCCTCTCACTGATACTTTACACATTCTGTTTCATTCGATTTTTTGGGGATTCCTGGGTCTCCGGCATATCCACACCTTGATGTGTGTCTGACGGACCTTCCTCCTCTGTTTAAACGCTCTCATTGAAGAGTGGTATCACATTTCCTTCAATTTCCCATAATGCCTCCCTCCGTCCTTCCATGGAATATATTCCAGTATGAACTGGCAATAATGATTAAACTCAGACTTCAGACATTTCATTTGGCAGCTCCTTGATGCAGAAGTTTAAAAAAAAAAGTGAAATTGGAACAATGTGTGACCACAGAACGGCCCTTGGGTTTGAATCCAGAGCCATAGTAGAAAGGCTGAAAAACAAAGGGTTGGGCAGCCACCACTTGATGAAGCATCTCTTTCACAATGGCCCAGGACAGCTGCAGGCTGGTGCAGGGTTGGGGTGTGTCTGTGGCTGCAGTGACATGAGCTCCCTCTGAACAAACCCATTCCTAGGCTGGAGGAAACCCTCTGCAGCCGAACGGCTTCAGGCAGCTGGAGTTCTTGAAAACAGGCTTCCTTTGGTTCAGAGGCAGCAGCCCCGGCCACACCAACACCAAGGCACTTGTCTGGGCTTTGGAAATGGGTGGTCCATTATGGGGCGAAGATTACGAAAGCCCAGATGGCAATTCAGATGTCCCGTTGACTTGGTGAACTGCACATATCTGAAGAGATGGAGCGGAAGGAGGGTTTATTTTTGTGGATGGATTCCTACCAAGGTTCTGTGTTTAACTCATTAAACCACACTGGTGGATGTGAAGGATTGGAAGTGATGTCATCCATCCTCGTCCTAGACCGCTCTAACAGCAGAGAGAACAGCCCCCCCCCCATCCTAGACCACTATAACAGCAGAGAGAACAGCCCCCCATCCTAGACCACTATAACAGCAGAGAGAACAGCCCCCCCCCCATCCTAGACCACTGTAACATCAGAGAGAACAGCCCCCCCCCCCCACCCATCCTAGACCACTGTAACAGCAGAGAGAACAGCCCCCCATCCTAGACCACTGTAACAGCAGAGAGAACAGCCCCCCCCCACCCCCCATCCTAGACCACTATAACAGCAGAGAGAACAGCCCCCCCCACCCCCCATCCTAGACCACTATAACAGCAGAGAGAACAGCCCCCCCCACCCCCCATCCTAGACCACTATAACAGCAGAGAGAACAGCCCCCCCCACCCCCCATCCTAGACCACTATAACAGCAGAGAGAACAGCCCCCCCCACCCCCCATCCTAGACCACTGTAACAGCAGAGAGAACAGCCCCCCCCCACCCCCCATCCTAGACCACTGTAACAGCAGAGAGAACAGCCCCCCCCACCCCCCATCCTAGACCACTATAACAGCAGAGAGAACAGCCCCCCCCACCCCCCATCCTAGACCACTATAGTAGTAGAGAGAACAGCCCCCCCCCCCCATCCTAGACCACTATAACAGCAGAGAGAACAGCCCCCCCCACCCCCCATCCTAGACCACTATAGTAGTAGAGAGAACAGCCCCCCCCCCATCCTAGACCACTATAACAACAGAGAGAACAGCCCCCCCCACCCCCCATCCTAGACCACTGTAACAGCAGAGAGAACAGCCCCCCCCCACCCCCCATCCTAGACCACTGTAACAGCAGAGAGAACAGCCCCCCCCACCCCCCATCCTAGACCACTATAACAGCAGAGAGAACAGCCCCCCCCCCCATCCTAGACCACTGTAACAGCAGAGAGAACAGCCCCCCCCCCCCCCCCCCCCATCCTAGACCACTATAGTAGTAGAGAGAACAGCCCCCCACCCCCCATCCTAGACCACTGTAACAGCAGAGAGAACAGCCCTCAGACCTCAAAGGAACTAACGAATGATCCCAAACTCAGTTCATCCATTCACAAAATGCAGCATGGTCCAGCCTTATAGAGAGGGACCGATGTTAAATGGTCATTTCTTAAACAGAGGTCAGTGAGCTTGGAAAGAAAATATCCTCTGGAGGATCATGGTCAGAGTCAAGACATTAAAGTCACGTTTTGGTAAGGACACTGGCTGAATGCAATGGCATTAACTCTTGGAGACTGATGAGTTGTTTGGCGGAAACCAAATTGATATCAGGAAGTACGGTATAATTATAAAGGACACTGAGATGAATATAGCCTGGACTAAGATGTGTTTAAGAGGAAAGGTCATGGTAAGAACAGGGAGGAGTCCTTGGTGACCACAGAGTTCTTTTCTTCTCCTTTTGAAGAGATGAGAGGGACCAAAACGTACGCCATAGCGGAGCAAAGTTCAACAGGTCTGAGTTAGGATCAATATGACAGGAATAACCGAGGCCTTGTCTTGGTGGCCTGATCGCCATAGAGGGAGAACATTGTACATTATATATGTGTGTCTTCACAAGTATTCAGTCTAACCTAGAGACCATTTGAACCTGCCTTGTATCTCCCATGGCCGTACCCATATTATACGCAGTCGGTAGGCCCACGTCCTCTCCCATGGCCGTACCCATATTATACGCAGTCGGTAGGCCGACGTCCTCTCCCATGGCCGCACCCATATTATACGCAGTCGGTAGGCCGACGTCCTCTCCCATGGCCGTACCCATATTATACGCAGTCGGTAGGCCGACGTCCTCTCCCATGGCCGCACCCATATTATACGCAGTCGGTAGGCCGACGTCCTCTCCCATGGCCGCACCCATATTATACGCAGTCGGTAGGCCGACGTCCTCTCCCATGGCCGCACCCATATTATACGCAGTCGGTAGGCCGACGTCCTCTCCCATGGCCGTACCCATATTATAAGCAGTCGGTAGGCCCGCGTCCTCTCCTCTCGGACCACAGTTCACAACAAATGGTTAAAAGAGTTTGATGAAGCGGCGTTCCCTCTAAACCTTCGGGAGTCTTTGAAAACTCGGGAGGTTTAGAGAACCTTTTTTGAGTTCCATTCATGCTCTGGTTAGCCAACGGCCAACCACACACTGAGCTCTGATGTTGCCTTCAAGGGCCAGATGTTGATCTCTCCACTAGTCTTTGTAGTGTGGCAGGTTCCGATAACTGGGGGAAGTCTGTAAGGAACAACCAAAGAAATTGTTGATTCACTCCACTGCTATTTGGGCCTTGTTTTTATGCTACAGAAAGGATATCCTGCCTCGATTCCTTTTCCCTGATAGTGGACCTTTCTTTACTTCAGTTAGTTTTGTGAGTCTGAGTCATGTTTGTGGAAATTATTTTACCGTACAGTTCAAGACACGCTGAATCACACCCTTATAAAAGAACAACTATACCACACTGTACAGTAGCGTTCACAGCCCTGCACCTCCAGGTTTCCAGATAAATATTAGCCCAGTACGTAACTCACCTTCTGCCTGCCGCAGCCCAGCCTACGATGCCCTCAGCCTTTCAGTCAAACTAAGGAGAACTTTTGACTCATCAAACCGCACGATTCACTCAAGATCTGCTGTACGATGCAACGCTCTGACAAGTGTGAATTTAAGGCTTGCTGTGGTTTATGGGTTCTCCTAGGGGTTTTCTGCCAGCCCGCATTTACATGGAATAGCAGCGGTGGTGGTGGTGTCATTGAGCTGCCTTCGACAGGGTAGACTGGAGCGCTGAAGCATGGGAGAGTAGAAGAGATTTCAGAACCTATCCAAACCGACCTCCACCCCCCCCCCCCCCCCCCCCCCGTCCCCTGATGGGCCTACTGTACCACGGCACACCTCCATCCTTCTGGCAAAGTCCCCACCGACATCACGCCCTGCCTCAAACCCAGCCTTTCACGACACATGTTGGCTGCCTCCGCCGACTCTACCAAGCCTTTCACTGACCGACAGTGTCTCCAGTAGTTACATTATAACTCTACCAAGCCTTACACTGACAGACAGTAGTTACATTATAACTCTACCAAGCCTTACACTGACCGACAATAGTTACATTATAACTCTACCAAGCCTTACACTGACCGACAATAGTTACATTGTAACTCTACCAAGCCTTACACTGACCGACAATAGTTACATTGTAACTCTACCAAGCCTTACACTGACCGACAATAGTTACATTATAACTCTACCAAGCCTTACACTGACCGACAATAGTTACATTATAACTCTACCAAGCCTTACACTGACCGACAGTAGTTACATTATAACTCTACCAAGCCTTACACTGACCGACAGTAGTTACATTATAACTCTACCAAGCCTTTCACTGACCGACAGTGTCTCCAGTAGTTACATTATAACTCTACCAAGCCTTACACAGACAGACAGTAGTTACATTATAACTCTACCAAGCCTTACACTGACAGACAGTAGTTACATTATAACTCTACCAAGCCTTACACTGACAGACAGTAGTTACATTATAACACTACCAAGCCTTACACTGACCGACAGTAGTTACATTATAACTCTACCAAGCCTTTCACTGACCGACAGTAGTTACATTATAACTCTACCAAGCCTTACACTGACCCACAGTGTCTCCAGTAGTTACATTATATCATGTTGTCTAATTTCCGTGTGGAAATGAATCGTTTCTAACCTGGAAGGAATTGCAACACTTTAGTTCTGTTCTTGATTTCCCACATCACCTGGGTTACTGCTTTTAGTCTCCTATAAACTGACTTCACACACGCAAGTCATTTGGTCATCGAAGGGTTTATGTACTTATATCCTGCGGTGTTGCTGCACAATTAAACTGTTATTTGTTTTCCGAGGCTGATTCTTGCTACAGAGATGGTACCGCTGAATAGTTTGACAGACTGGTAGGATTAGTGGCTTGAAACCAGGAATGTTTTGGATTGTCTTCCTTTTTTTTTCTCGATTTGACTGAATGGAATAACTGTCAAATATCGCATGAATGAAGAAGATTTCATTTCAACAGTTTTACATATTGATTACATTTCAACAGTTTTACATATTGATTTCATTTCAACAGTTTTACATATTGATTACATTTCAACAGTTTTACATATTGATTTAATTTCAACAGTTTTACATATTGATTTCATTTCAACAGTTTTACATATTGATTACATTTCAACAGTTTTACATATTGATTACATTTCAACAGTTTTACATATTGATTACATTTCAACAGTTTTACATATTGATTACATTTCAACAGTTTTACATATTGATTACATTTCAACAGTTTTACATATTGATTACATTTCAACAGTTTTACATATTGATTACATTTCAACAGTTTTACATATTGATTACATTTCAACAGTTTTACATATTGATTACATTTCAACAGTTTTACATATTGATTACATTTCAACAGTTTTACATATTGATTACATTTCAACAGTTTTACATATTGATTACATTTCAACAGTTTTACATATTGATTACATTTCAACAGTTTTACATATTGATTACATTTCAGCAGTTTTACATATTGATTCCATTTCAACAGTTTTACATATTGATTACATTTCAACAGTTTTACATATTGATTACATTTCAACAGTTTTACATATTGATTACATTTCAACAGTTTTACATATTGATTACATTTCAACAGTTTTACATATTGATTACATTTCAACAGTTTTACATATTGATTACATTTCAACAGTTTTACATATTGATTACATTTCAACAGTTTTACATATTGATTACATTTCAACAGTTTTACATATTGATTACATTTCAACAGTTTTACATATTGATTACATTTCAACAGTTTTACATATTGATTACATTTCAACAGTTTTACATATTGATTACATTTCAACAGTTTTACATATTGATTACATTTCAACAGTTTTACATATTGATTACATTTCAACAGTTTTACATATTGATTACATTTCAACAGTTTTACATATTGATTACATTTCAAC
>NW_022265389.1:330611-413111 GCF_002021735.2 Oncorhynchus kisutch
CCAAGATAAAGCAAAGCAGTGCGCCACATACAACAACACAGAGTTACACATGGAATAAACAAGCATACAGTCAATAACACAATAGACAAAAAACAAAGTCTATATACAGTGTGTTCAAATGACATGAGGAGGTAAGGCAATAAATAGACCATAGTAGCGAAGTAATTACAATTTAGCATATTAACACTGGAGTGATAGATGAGCAGATGATGATGTGCAAGTAGAAATACTGGTGTGCAAAAGAGCAGAAAAAACTATATGGGGATGAGGTAGGTAGATTGGATGGGCTATTTACAGATGGGCTATGTAGAGCTGCAGCGATCGGTTAGCTGCTTGGATAGCTGATGTTTCCAAGGTAACCAGATAACTGTGGAGGTGTACTGTATGAAACATGCTTACACAGATAGTGTTGAGAAAATCAAAATCACAAAGACCCACATGTGGAAATGGATACACCGCCAGGCTTGATTTAGAGGTAGATGATGTTCTGTCTGTAAATGTTGGACCTCACCTTTATCATATGAAGAGTGGTACACTGTCTCCACTATCACTAAAATACCAGATTATCACCATTATCATATGAAGAGTGGTACACTGTCTCCACTATCACTAAAATACCAGATTATCACCTTTATCATATATAGAGTAGTACACTGTCTCCACTATCACTAAAATACCAGATAATCACCTTTATCATATGAAGAGTGGTACACTGTCTCCACTATCACTAAAATACCAGATAATCACCTTTATCATATATAGAGTAGTACACTGTCTCCACTATCACTAAAATACCAGATAATCACCTTTATCATATATAGAGTAGTACACTGTCTCCACTATCACTAAAATACCAGATAATCACCTTTATCATATGAAGAGTGGTACACTGTCTCCTATATCACTAAAATACCAGATTATCACCTTTATCATATGAAGAGTGGTACACTGTCTCCTATATCACTAAAATACCAGATTATCCGGACTCAAAGATCCCAATTTATTTTAGTGACTCAGCGTTTTTTTTTAGTGAGAAACCAAAATACTGCACACCTCCAAATGTGTGGCATCCTGGAGACTTGAGGCAACGAGCTCCATTTCCGATGACTATATTTATCTTTCAAAGTAATGATTTCATTAGTGAGGGCCTGCAGTGCCCAGGGGTGAAACCTTCCTGTACCCGTACCCCGTACAGTACAGTGTTTTTTTATTTTAGTCTGACTCCACGGGAGATTGTGGCCCCAGTGAGGGAACTGCTCAACCAGACTCTAGTTTTGGATTGCAAACATTATTATGCACAAAACATACATTCATTTTTTGTGCTTCCTATGAAACCAATTAAACCAACAAACAACAAGCCTTCGTTTGTTTACTTTCCTCAATCATCAGTTTCACTCCTGGAGAGCAGCTCACTTACCTCCGTTTCAAATCGGTTTGGAATACATATTGGCCAATTCCCGGGCAAGAATTGTGTGTTAAAAGGCTCATTCAGTCCTGAATGAGCCGTTGCTGCTGTGTTAGACATATAATCCAAGGTCTAGTGTATATCACTGTGTTTATCATGGCTGATGACTCAGTCTCAGGAGGATCATTTCTTATGCAAAACAATAAACGGATTGTCTCTACGGCAACACATTCAGTCAGTCTTACTGAACCACAAGCTGGATCCTTGAAGCACACCCGTTACTTCATCTGACAAACGTTGATTTTATAGAACTAGCACTGCCTATTAGATATGAAGCAGGATGTGTGCTGGTATTGATATGGCTGGTGGACATAGCAGGGTGTTAGCTGGTATTGATATGGATGGAGGACATAGCAGGGTGTTAGCTGGTATTGATATGGATGGAGGACATAGCAGGGTGTTAGCTGGTATTGATATGGCTGGAGGGCATAGCAGGGTGTTAGCTGGTATTGATATGGATGGAGGACATAGCAGGGTGTTAGCTGGTATTGATATGGATGGAGGACATAGCAGGGTGTTAGCTGGTATTGATATGGATGGTGGACATAGCAGGGTGTTAGCTGGTATTGATATGGATGGAGGACATAGCAGGGTGTTAGCTGGTATTGATATGGATGGAGGACATAGCAGGGTGTTAGCTGGTATTGATATGGATGGAGGACATAGCAGGGTGTTAGCTGGTATTGATATGGATGCAGAACATAGCAGGGTGTTAGCTGGTATTGATATGGCTGGAGGACATAGCAGGGTGTTAGCTGGTATTGATATGGATGGAGGACATAGCAGGGTGTTAGCTGGTATTGATATGGCTGGAGGACATAGCAGGTGATATGGATGGAGAACATAGCAGGGTGTTAGCTGGTATTGATATGGCTGGAGGACATAGCAGGTGATATGGCTGGAGGACAGAGCAGGGTGTTAGCTGGTATTGCTATGGCTGGAGGACATAGCAGGGTGTTAGCTGGTATTGATATGGCTGGAAGACAGAGCAGGGTGTTAGCTGGTATTGATATGGCTGGAAGACAGAGCAGGGTGTTAGCTGGTATTGATATGGCTGGAGGACATAGCAGGGTGTTAGCTGGTATTGATATGGCTGGAGGACATAGCAGGTGATATGGCTGGAGGACAGAGCAGGGTGTTAGCTGGTATTGATATGGCTGGAGGACATAGCAGGTGATATGGCTGGAGGACAGAGCAGGGTGTTAGCTGGTATTGATATGGCTGGAGGACATAGCAGGGTGTTAGCTGGTATTGATATGGATGGAGGACATAGCAGGGTGTTAGCTGGTATTGATATGGATGGAGGACATAGCAGGGTGTTAGCTGGTATTGATATGGCTGGAGGACATAGCAGGGTGTTAGCTGGTATTGATATGGATGGAGGACATAGCAGGGTGTTAGCTGGTATTGATATGGCTGGAGAACATAGCAGGGTGTTAGCTGGTATTGATATGGCTGGAGGACATAGCAGGGTGTTAGCTGGTATTGATATGGCTGGAGGACATAGCAGGTGATATGGATGGAGAACATAGCAGGGTGTTAGCTGGTATTGATATGGCTGGAGGACATAGCAGGTGATATGGCTGGAGGACAGAGCAGGGTGTTAGCTGGTATTGCTATGGCTGGAGGACATAGCAGGGTGTTAGCTGGTATTGATATGGCTGGAGGACATAGCAGGGTGTTACCTGCTATTGATATGGCTGGAGGACATTGCAGGGTGTTAGCTGGTATTGATATGGATGGAGGACAGAGCAGGGTGTTAGCTGGTATTGATATGGCTGGAGGACATAGCAGGGTGTTAGCTGGTATTGATATGGCTGGAAGACAGAGCAGGGTGTTAGCTGCTATTGATATGGCTGGAGGACATAGCAGGGTGTTAGCTGGTATTGATATGGATGGAGAACATAGCAGGGTGTTAGCTGGTATTGATATGGCTGGAGGACAGAGCAGGGTGTTAGCTGGTATTGATATGGCTGGAAGACAGAGCAGGGTGTTAGCTGCTATTGATATGGCTGGAGGACATAGCAGGGTGTTAGCTGGTATTGATATGGCTGGAGGACATAGCAGGTGATATGGCTGGAGGACAGAGCAGGGTGTTAGCTGGTATTGATATGGCTGGAGGACATAGCAGGGTGTTAGCTGGTATTGATATGGATGGAGAACATAGCAGGGTGTTAGCTGGTATTGATATGGATGGAGAACATAGCAGGGTGTTAGCTGGTTTTGATATGGCTGGAGGACAGAGCAGGGTGTTAGCTGGTATTGATATGGCTGGAGGACATAGCAGGGTGTTAGCTGGTTTTGATATGGATGGAGGACATAGCAGGGTGTTAGCTGGTATTGATATGGCTGGAGGACATAGCAGGGTGTTAGCTGGTTTTGATATGGATGGAGGACATAGCAGGGTGTTAGCTGGTTTTGATATGGATGGAGGACAGAGCAGGGTGTTAGCTGGTATTGATATGGCTGGAGGACATAGCAGGGTGTTAGCTGGTTTTGATATGGATGGAGGACATAGCAGGGTGTTAGCTGGTTTTGATATGGCTGGAGGACATAGCAGGGTGTTAGCTGGTTTTGATATGGATGGAGGACAGAGCAGGATGTTAGCTGGTATTGATATGGCTGGAGGACATAGCAGGTGATATGGCTGGGGGACAGAGCAGGGTGTTAGCTGGTATTGATATGGCTGGAGGACATAGCAGGGTGTTAGCTGCTATTGATATGGCTGGAGGACATAGCAGGGTGTTAGCTGGTTTTGATATGGCTGGAGGACATAGCAGGTGATATGGCTGGAGGACAGAGCAGGGTGTTAGCTGGTATTGATATGGCTGGAGGACATAGCAGGTGATATGGCTGGAGGACAGAGCAGGGTGTTAGCTGGTATTGATATGGCTGGAGGACATAGCAGGTGATATGGCTGGAGGACAGAGCAGGGTGTTAGCTGGTATTGATATGGCTGGAGGACATAGAAGGTGATATGGCTGGAGGACAGAGCAGGGTGTTAGTTGGTATTGATATGGATGGTGGACATAGCAGGGTGTTAGCTGGTATTGATATGGATGGAGAACATAGCAGGGTGTTAGCTGGTATTGATATGGCTGGAGGACATAGCAGGGTGTTAGCTGGTATTGATATGGATGGAGGACATAGCAGGGTGTTAGCTGGTATTGATATGGATGGAGGACATAGCAGGGTGTTAGCTGGTATTGATATGGATGGAGGACATAGCAGGGTGTTAGCTGGTATTGATATGGATGGAGGACATAGCAGGTGATATGGCTGGAGGACATAGCAGGGTGTTAGCTGGTTTTGATATGGCTGGAGGACATAGCAGGGTGTTAGCTGGTGTTGATATGGCTGGAGGACATAGCAGGGTGTTAGCTGGTGTTGATATGGCTGGAGGACATAGCAGGGTGTTAGCTGGTATTGATATGGCTGGAGGACATAGCAGGTGATATGGCTGGAGGACATAGCAGGGTGTTAGCTGGTATTGATATGGATGGAGGACATAGCAGGGTGTTAGCTGGTATTGATATGGCTGGAGGACATAGCAGGGTGTTAGCTGGTATTGATATGGATGGAGGACATAGCAGGGTGTTAGCTGGTATTGATATGGATGGAGGACATAGCAGGGTGTTAGCTGGTATTGATATGGATGGAGGACATAGCAGGGTGTTAGCTGGTATTGATATGGATGGAGGACATAGCAGGGTGTTAGCTGGTTTTGATATGGCTGGAGGACAGAGCAGGGTGTTAGCTGGTATTGATATGGCTGGAGGACATAGCAGGGTGTTAGCTGGTATTGATATGGCTGGAGGACATAGCAGGTGATATGGCTGGAGGACAGAGCAGGGTGTTAGCTGGTATTGATATGGCTGGAGGACATAGCAGGGTGTTAGCTGGTATTGATATGGCTGGAGGACATAGCAGGGTGTTAGCTGGTATTGATATGGCTGGAGGACATAGCAGGTGATATGGCTGGGGGACAGAGCAGGGTGTTAGCTGGTATTGATATGGCTGGAGGACATAGCAGGGTGTTAGCTGCTATTGATATGGCTGGAGGACATAGCAGGGTGTTAGCTGGTTTTGATATGGCTGGAGGACATAGCAGGTGATATGGCTGGAGGACAGAGCAGGGTGTTAGCTGGTATTGATATGGCTGGAGGACATAGCAGGTGATATGGCTGGAGGACAGAGCAGGGTGTTAGCTGGTATTGATATGGCTGGAGGACATAGAAGGTGATATGGCTGGAGGACAGAGCAGGGTGTTAGTTGGTATTGCTATGGCTGGAGGACATAGCAGGGTGTTAGCTGGTATTGATATGGCTGGAGGACATAGCAGGGTGTTAGCTGGTATTGATATGGATGGAGAACATAGCAGGGTGTTAGCTGGTATTGATATGGATGGAGAACATAGCAGGGTGTTAGCTGGTATTGATATGGATGGAGAACATAGCAGGGTGTTAGCTGGTATTGATATGGATGGAGGACATAGCAGGGTGTTAGCTGGTATTGATATGGCTGGAAGACAGAGCAGGGTGTTAGCTGCTATTGATATGGCTGGAGGACATAGCAGGGTGTTAGCTGGTATTGATATGGATGGAGAACATAGCAGGGTGTTAGCTGGTATTGATATGGCTGGAGGACATAGCAGGGTGTTAGCTGGTTTTGATATGGCTGGAGGACATAGCAGGGTGTTAGCTGGTATTGATATGGCTGGAGGACATAGCAGGGTGTTAGCTGGTATTGATATGGATGGAGGACATAGCAGGGTGTTAGCTGGTATTGATATGGCTGGAGGACATAGCAGGGTGTTAGCTGGTATTGATATGGATGGAGGACATAGCAGGGTGTTAGCTGGTATTGATATGGCTGGAGAACATAGCAGGGTGTTAGCTGGTATTGATATGGCTGGAGGACATAGCAGGTGATATGGATGGAGAACATAGCAGGGTGTTAGCTGGTATTGATATGGCTGGAGGACATAGCAGGTGATATGGCTGGAGGACAGAGCAGGGTGTTAGCTGGTATTGCTATGGCTGGAGGACATAGCAGGGTGTTAGCTGGTATTGATATGGCTGGAGGACATAGCAGGGTGTTACCTGCTATTGATATGGCTGGAGGACATTGCAGGGTGTTAGCTGGTATTGATATGGATGGAGGACAGAGCAGGGTGTTAGCTGGTATTGATATGGCTGGAGGACATAGCAGGGTGTTAGCTGGTATTGATATGGCTGGAAGACAGAGCAGGGTGTTAGCTGCTATTGATATGGCTGGAGGACATAGCAGGGTGTTAGCTGCTATTGATATGGATGGAGAACATAGCAGGGTGTTAGCTGGTATTGATATGGATGGAGGACAGAGCAGGGTGTTAGCTGGTAATGATATGGCTGGAGGACAGAGCAGGGTGTTAGCTGGTATTGATATGGCTGGAGGACATAGCAGGGTGTTAGCTGGTATTGATATGGCTGGAGGACATAGCAGGTGATATGGCTGGAGGACAGAGCAGGGTGTTAGCTGGTATTGATATGGCTGGAGGACATAGCAGGGTGTTAGCTGGTATTGATATGGATGGAGAACATAGCAGGGTGTTAGCTGGTATTGATATGGATGGAGGACATAGCAGGGTGTTAGCTGGTATTGCTATGGCTGGAGGACATAGCAGGGTGTTAGCTGGTTTTGATATGGCTGGAGGACAGAGCAGGGTGTTAGCTGGTATTGATATGGCTGGAGGACATAGCAGGGTGTTAGCTGCTATTGATATGGCTGGAGGACATAGCTGGGTGTTAGCTGGTATTGATATGGCTGGAGAACATAGCAGGGTGTTAGCTGGTATTGATATGGCTGGAGGACATAGCAGGTGATATGGCTGGAGGACAGAGCAGGATGTTAGCTGGTATTGATATGGCTGGAGGACATAGCAGGTGATATGGCTGGGGGACAGAGCAGGGTGTTAGCTGGTATTGATATGGCTGGAGGACATAGCAGGGTGTTAGCTGCTATTGATATGGCTGGAGGACAGAGCAGGGTGTTAGCTGGTATTGATATGGCTGGAGGACATAGCAGGTGATATGGCTGGAGGACAGAGCAGGGTGTTAGCTGGTATTGATATGGCTGGAGGACATAGCAGGTGATATGGCTGGAGGACAGAGCAGGGTGTTAGCTGGTATTGATATGGCTGGAGGACATAGAAGGTGATATGGCTGGAGGACATAGAAGGTGATATGGCTGGAGGACATAGAAGGTGATATGGCTGGAGGACATAGCAGGTGATATGGCTGGAGGACATAGCAGGGTGTTAGCTGGTATTGATATGGATGGAGGACATAGCAGGGTGTTAGCTGGTATTGATATGGCTGGAGGACATAGCAGGGTGTTAGCTGGTATTGATATGGATGGAGGACATAGCAGGGTGTTAGCTGGTATTGATATGGATGGAGGACATAGCAGGGTGTTAGCTGGTATTGATATGGATGGAGGACATAGCAGGGTGTTAGCTGGTATTGATATGGCTGGAGGACATAGCAGGGTGTTAGCTGGTATTGATATGGATGGAGGACATAGCAGGGTGTTAGCTGGTATTGATATGGATGGAGGACATAGCAGGGTGTTAGCTGGTATTGATATGGATGGAGGACATAGCAGGGTGTTAGCTGGTATTGATATGGATGGAGGACATAGCAGGGTGTTAGCTGGTATTGATATGGATGGAGGACATAGCAGGGTGTTAGCTGGTATTGATATGGATGGAGGACATAGCAGGGTGTTAGCTGGTATTGATATGGCTGGAGGACATAGCAGGGTGTTAGCTGGTATTGATATGGATGGAGGACATAGCAGGGTGTTAGCTGGTATTGATATGGCTGGAGAACATAGCAGGGTGTTAGCTGGTATTGATATGGATGGAGGACATAGCAGGGTGTTAGCAGGTGATATGGCTGGAGGACATAGCAGGGTGTTAGCTGGTATTGATATGGCTGGAGGACATAGCAGGGTGTTAGCTGGTATTGATATGGATGGAGAACATAGCAGGGTGTTAGCTGGTATTGATATGGATGGAGGACATAGCAGGGTGTTAGCAGGTGATATGGCTGGAGGACATAGCAGGGTGTTAGCTGGTATTGATATGGCTGGAGGACATAGCAGGGTGTTAGCTGGTATTGATATGGATGGAGAACATAGCAGGGTGTTAGCTGGTATTGATATGGATGGAGAACATAGCAGGGTGTTAGCTGGTATTGATATGGATGGAGAACATAGCAGGGTGTTAGCTGGTATTGATATGGATGGAGAACATAGCAGGGTGTTAGCTGGTATTGATATGGATGGAGAACATAGCAGGGTGTTAGCTGGTTTTGATATGGCTGGAGGACATAGCAGGGTGTTAGCTGGTATTGATATGGATGGAGGACATAGCAGGGTGTTAGCTGGTATTGATATGGATGGAGGACATAGCAGGGTGTTAGCTGGTATTGATATGGATGGAGGACATAGCAGGTGATATGGCTGGAGGACAGAGCAGGATGTTAGCTGGTATTGATATGGCTGGAGGACATAGCAGGTGATATGGCTGGGGGACAGAGCAGGGTGTTAGCTGGTATTGATATGGCTGGAGGACATAGCAGGGTGTTAGCTGGTATTGATATGGCTGGAGGACATAGAAGGTGATATGGATGGAGGACATAGCAGGGTGTTAGCTGGTATTGATATGGATGGAGAACATAGCAGGTGATATGGCTGGAGGACATAGCAGGGTGTTAGCTGGTATTGATATGGATGGAGGACATAGCAGGGTGTTAGCTGGTATTGATATGGCTGGAGGACATAGCAGGGTGTTAGCTGGTATTGATATGGATGGAGGACATAGCAGGGTGTTAGCTGGTATTGATATGGATGGAGGACATAGCAGGGTGTTAGCTGGTATTGATATGGATGGAGGACATAGCAGGGTGTTAGCTGGTATTGATATGGCTGGAGGACATAGCAGGGTGTTAGCTGGTATTGATATGGCTGGAGGACATAGCAGGGTGTTAGCTGGTATTGATATGGATGGAGGACATAGCAGGGTGTTAGCTGGTATTGATATGGCTGGAGGACATAGCAGGGTGTTAGCTGGTATTGATATGGCTGGAGGACATAGCAGGGTGTTAGCTGGTATTGATATGGATGGAGGACATAATAAAGAATTGAAAGCATTTCGTGTTTAGAGAGTTAATAAAGGAAAGTATAGTTATGTCTGGGAATCTCCAGGTTGTTCCATTGGCTGACGGATAACTATGACCTCCTGACCTCGCCTAGCCTGGTTCCACCTGGGCGTGATCTGGTTACCTCATTAACCCTCTTGGGCCAGACGTTTGGGTATTAATCACGCTTATAAATCACATTTCAACTCATTCCCAAACATTTTATCCCATTTGAAATGTAATCATTGACAAAGTCATTGACAACCAAAACAAAAACATTTTGAACAAAAACAACCCAACAGCACATAAACAGACACTTCCATTCCTCCTCAATTAGTCTACGGTTTCTCCTCAGTTATTTAAAACACAACACCACAGCAGGAGAAAAGTCAACCACCACATCAGCTGCAGTTTAACTTGTCGGATGGAGTTCCAATGTTATTCTCTTCCCAAGATGTCATGTGACTCCCTGCTTCCCAAGATGTCATGTGACTCCCTGCTTCCCAAGATGTCATGTGACTCCCTGCTTCCCAAGATGTCATGTGACTCCCTGCTTCCCAAGATGTCACGTGACTCCCTGCTTCCCAAGATGTCATGTGACACCCTGCTTCCCAAGATGTCATGTGACTCCCTGCTTCCCAAGATGTCATGTGACTCCCTGCTTCCCAAGATGTCATGTGACTCCCTGCTTCCCAAGATGTCACGTGACTCCCTGCTTCCCAAGATGTCATGTGACACCCTGCTTCCCAAGATGTCATGTGACTCCCTGCTTCCCAAGATGTCATGTGACTCCCTGCTTCCCAAGATGTCATGTGACTCCCTGCTTCCCAAGATGTCATGTGACTCCCTGCTTCCCAAGATGTCATGTGACTCCCTGCTTCCCAAGATGTCACGTGACTCCCTGCTTCCCAAGATGTCACGTGACTCCCTGCTTCCCAAGATGTCATGTGACACCCTGCTTCCCAAGATGTCATGTGACTCCCTGCTTCCCAAGATGTCATGTGACTCCCTGCTTCCCAAGATGTCATGTGACTCCCTGCTTCCCAAGATGTCATGTGACTCCCTGCTTCCCAAGATGTCATGTGACTCCCTGCTTCCCAAGATGTCATGTGACTCCCTGCTTTCACTGACACAGACTCCACAGCAGGTTGACGTCTGGAAGCCTCGTCAGAAGACATGTCCCATATTCGTCCCTCATTTCAATTGCCTTTGTGACGTTACGCTCCCGAGTGGCGAAGAGGTCTAAGACACAGCATCTCAGTGCTAGAGGCATAACTACAGTCCCTGGTTCGTATCCAGGCTGTATCACATCCGGCTGTGATTGGGAGTCCCAAAGGGTGGCGCACAATTGGCCCAGCGTCGTCCGGGTTAGGCCGTCATTGTAAATAAGAATTTGTTCTTAACTGACTGTCACGTTCTGACCTTTATTTCCTGTGTTCTGTATTTAGTTAGTATGGTCAGGGCGTGAGTTGGGTGGGCAGTCTATGTTTGATTTTCTATGATTTGGGGTTTTCTATGTTTCGGCCTAGTATGGTTCTCAATCAGAGGCAGGTGTCATTAGTTGTCTCTGATTGAGAATCATACTTAGGTAGCCTGGGTGTCACTGTGTGTTTGTGGGTGATTGTTCCTGTCTTTGTGTTTGCACCAGATGGGACTGTTTTAGGTTTTCTCACATTTGTTGTTTTTGTTAGTTATCTCATGTGTAGTTTCTTTATAAATTAAAGAATATGAATAACCACCACGCTGCGCTTTGGTCCGCCTCTCCTTCAGATGAAGAAATCCATTACACTGACTTGCTTAGTTAAATGTAAAAGTTGCGTCAAGCACAAATAGGGGAGGTCCCAAATTGCACCCTATTCCCTATATAGTACACTAGTTTTGACCAGGGCTCATGAACAAAAGTAGGGGACTATATAGGGAATAGGGTGCCATTTGGGATGCAGACATAAAGTATTGTCCAGTTGATTTATGTTGGAGAGGCATGGAAACTGAGAGATGAAAAACATGGCGGAATGAGAACTCTGAGGAAGACCGCAAGGCTCCGGCGATGGAGAACCCGAGAAGGTCACAGAGCTCACATGGATCCTCTACGCTGTGTGTCCAGCCGGCCCGAGGTCTGGTCTGTTTGGTTGGTAATACCTCCAGTCCTCCAGCAAACCTACTGTAACCTTGGGCCTGGTCTATCATCCCCGCCTGAGTCTGCCACGCATGCAACTGACTGGCCAGAGAGACTGGCACATGACTGTCAGACTCTATGTGTCATTATGATCTGTGTGTAATATGTCATTATGATCTGTGTGTAATATGTCATTATGATCTGTGTGTAATGTGTCATTATGATCTGTGTGTAATATGTCATTATGATCTGTGTGTAATATGTCATTATGATCTGTGTGTAATATGTCATTATGATCTGTGTGTAATATGTCATTATGATCTGTGTGTAATGTGTCATTATGATCTGTGTGTAATATGTCATTATGATCTGTGTGTAATATGTCATTATGATCTGTGTGTAATATGTCATTATGATCTGTGTGTAATATGTCATTATGATCTGTGTGTAATATGTCATTATGATCTGTGTGTAATGTGTCATTATGATCTGTGTGTAATATGTCATTATGATCTGTGTGTAATATGTCATTATGATCTGTGTGTAATATGTCATTATGATCTGTGTGTAATGTGTCATTATGATCTGTGTGTAATATGTCATTATGATCTGTGTGTAATATGTCATTATGATCTGTGTGTAATATGACATTATGATCTGTGTGTAATATGTCATTATGATCTGTGTGTAATATGTCATTATGATCCTAATGACATATGACATTATGACCTGTGTGTAATATGTCATTAGGATCTGTGTGTAATATGTCATTATGATCTGTGTGTAATATGTCATTATGATCTGTGTGTAATATGTCATTATGATCTGTGTGTAATATGTCATTATGATCTGTGTGTAATATGACATTATGATCTGTGTGTAATATGTCATTATGATCTGTGTGTAATATGTCATTATGATCTGTGTGTAATATGTCATTATGATCTGTGTGTAATATGTCATTATGATCTGTGTGTAATATGTCATTATGATCTGTGTGTAATATGTCATTATGATCTGTGTGTAATGTGTCATTATGATCTGTGTGTAATATGTCATTATGATCTGTGTGTAATATGTCATTATGATCTGTGTGTAATATGTCATTATGATCTGTGTGTAATATGTCATTATGATCTGTGTGTAATATGTCATTATGATCTGTGTGTAATATGTCATTATGATCTGTGTGTAATATGTCATTATGATCTGTGTGTAATATGTCATTATGATCTGTGTGTAATATGTCATTATGATCTGTGTGAAATATGTCATTATGATCTGTGTGTAATGTGTCATTATGATCTGTGTGTAATTTGTCATTATGATCTGTGTGTAATATGTCATTATGATCTGTGTGTAATATGTCATTATGATCTGTGTGTAATATGGCATTATGATCTGTGTGTAATATGTCATTATGATCTGTGTGTGATATGTCATTATGATCTGTGTGTGATATGTCATTATGATCTGTGTGTAATATGTCATTATGATCTGTGTGTAATATGTCATTATGATCTGTGTGTAATATGTCATTATGATCTGTGTGTAATATGTCATTATGATCTGTGTGTAATGTGTCATTATGATCTGTGTGTAATATGTCATTATGATCTGTGTGTAATATGTCATTATGATCTGTGGGTAATATGTCATTATGATCTGTGTGTAATGTGTCATTATGATCTGTGTGTAATATGTCATTATGATCTGTGTGTAATATGTCATTATGATCTGTGTGTAATATGTCATTATGATCTGTGTGTAATATGTCATTATGATCTGTGTGTAATATGTCATTATGATCTGTGTGTAATATGTCATTATGATCTGTGTGTAATATGTAATTATGATCTGTGTGTAATATGTAATTATGATCTGTGTGTAATATGTCATTATGATCTGTGTGTAATGTGTCATTATGATCTGTGTGTAATATGTCATTATGATCTGTGTGTAATATGTCATTATGATCTGTGTGTAATATGTCATTATGATCTGTGTGTAATATGACATTATGATCTGTGTGTAATATGTCATTATGATCTGTGTGTAATATGTCATTATGATCTGTGTGTAATATGTCATTATGATCTGTGTGAAATATGTCATTATGATCTGTGTGTAATGTGTCATTATGATCTGTGTGCAATATGTCATTATGATCTGTGTGTAATATGTCATTATGATCTGTGTGTAATATGTCATTATGATCTGTGTGTAATATGTCATTATGATCTGTGTGTAATATGTCATTATGATCTGTGTGTAATATGTCATTATGATCTGTGTGTAATATGTCATTATGATCTGTGTGTAATATGTCATTATGATCTGTGTGTAATATGTCATTATGATCTGTGTGTAATATGTCATTATGATCTGTGTGTAATATGTCATTATGATCTGTGTGTAATATGTCATTATGATCTGTGTGTAATATGTCATTATGATCTGTGTGAAATATGTCATTATGATCTGTGTGTAATGTGTCATTATGATCTGTGTGTAATATGTCATTATGATCTGTGTGTAATATGTCATTATGATCTGTGTGTAATATGTCATTATGATCTGTGTGTAATATGTCATTATGATCTGTGTGTAATATGTCATTATGATCTGTGTGTAATATGTCATTATGATCTGTGTGTAATATGTCATTATGATCTGTGTGTAATGTGTCATTGTGATCTGTGTGTAATATGTCATTATGATCTGTGTGTAATATGTCATTATGATCTGTGTGTAATATGTCATTATGATCTGTGTGTAATATGTCATTATGATCTGTGTGTAATATGTCATTATGATCTGTGTGTAATATGTCATTATGATCTGTGTGTAATGTGTCATTGTGATCTGTGTGTAATATGTCATTATGATCTGTGTGTAATATGTCATTATGATCTGTGTGTAATATGTCATTATGATCTGTGTGTAATATGTCATTATGATCTGTGTGTAATATGTCATTATGATCTGTGTGTAATATGTCATTATGATCTGTGTGTAATATGTCATTATGATCTGTGTGTAATGTGTCATTATGATCTGTGTGTAATATGTCATTATGATCTGTGTGCAATATGACATTATGATCTGTGTGTAATATGTCATTATGATCTGTGTGTAATATGTCATTATGATCTGTGTGTAATATGTCATTATGATCTGTGTGTAATGTGTCATTATGATCTGTGTGTAATATGTCATTATGATCTGTGTGTAATATGTCATTATGATCTGTGTGTAATATGTCATTATGATCTGTGTGTAATATGTCATTATGATCTGTGTGTAATATGTCATTATGATCTGTGTGTAATATGTCATTATGATCTGTGTGTAATATGTCATTATGATCTGTGTGTAATGTGTCATTATGATCTGTGTGTAATATGTCATTATGATCTGTGTGTAATATGTCATTATGATCTGTGTGTAATATGTCATTATGATCTGTGTGTAATGTGTCATTATGATCTGTGTGTAATATGTCATTATGATCTGTGTGTAATATGTCATTATGATCTGTGTGTAATATGTCATTATGATCTGTGTGTAATATGTCATTATGATCTGTGTGTAATATGTCATTATGATCTGAGTGTAATATGTCATTATGATCTGTGTGTAATATGTCATTATGATCTGTGTGTAATATGTCATTATGATCTGTGTGTAATATGTCATTATGATCGTTGAAGGTAGTGTAAGCTGTTTGATATTTGTGTATTTGTATTTTATTAGATTGTGGGATAAATTATATTTATCCAGTGTTTTCGAGTTTGATTTAATACGTATTGTACTGCTCAGTGAGGTATGCTGCTTATAGTGTTCAGATTGTACCAGGCTCTCTCTCTCTCTCTCTCTCTCTCTCTCTCTCTCTCTCTCTCATAACAGACTTTTGTCCAGGTTGTACCAGGCTCTCTCTCTCATAACAGACTGTTGTTCAGGGCTAGAGGCCAGCTATCAGTTAAGGTTCCCTTTTTCCATTCATTTGTGAGATCTGTTATGGAAATGAATTGTGTTTGGTTAGCTTTGCAGGCTGACAGGAACACATGGGAACGAATGGCTAAACAAAGGGAAAAGAGTGAAACCTCTCATATCAGACTGCAGAGGATGCAAATGAGATGGCATGAGATTCCTTGTCGTGTCCCCCAAATGGCACCCCATTCCCTATATAGTGCACTACATTTGACCGGAGCCCTATTGGCCTTGGTCAAAAATAGTGCACTAAACAGGGAAGAGGGTTCCATTTGGCCTCTTAACCCTCTATGCTACATTATGCAAGAAGCATAATCTTTTAATCTTTCTGCTTGTTTTGTATTTAAATCAGAGATCGCTGCGTCGCTGCAGAATCTAAACAAAGATTTAACCAACCAACGCATTTGATGTGGACATTTAGCATATAAGACAAGTTGTAAATTACAGCAAACATGACTAAAATCTCAGATTTAAAGGTCTGCCATCGACCGCTTCCAAAAGTAGTAAAGATAAATCACAATAGTAGTTGTTGGGATGTGTCCCAAATGGCATCCTATTCCCTCTATAGTGCACTACTTTTGACAAGAGTCCTATGGAACCTGGTGAAATGTAGTGCACTATATAGGGAATATGGTGCCATTTGGCACGTTATTTATGGGCCAAAGCCAGCAGTCTAGTCTGTGAAAACAGTACTGCTAGGCTAGCCACCAAAGGGTGCAGCATTGTGATATGTAATTGGTGTGTGGGTAAGGGTTTTGACTTGGTCAGAGGGACAGGGCTAAGCTGTGTAGTAGAGATGGTTTACCTCCTCTCACCACGTCTCCTTTGTGAGTCCGTTGGTGTCAGGAGAGAGACCTCACCGCAGGACAGCTGACCAGGCGTCCACGCCTCGTCCACGCGTCACTGATGCCGTGTGTGTCTAGGATGTCCAGCTACCGTTACGCTGGGTTGTGGTGTGACTGTCGTGTGTAGGATGTCTCCAGCTATCGTTGTGTTGTCGTTGTGGTGTTGTGACTTCACAGCCGAGGTTTCCCTCCTGCCTATGAGGATGAGGCTCGTGTCTAACTACGTAGACTGTAGGTCTGGTACGTATTGTTCTAGGTTTTCTACGTCATCTGTCTGGTACGTCACCCAGTGGGTGAGTCACGATCGTCTGCTAATCCCTGTTTTAGAATAGAACTTTAGAATAGAACTTTTAGAATATAACTTTAGAATATAACTTTAGAATAGAACTTTTAGAATAGAACTTTTAGAATAGAACTTTAGAATATAACTTTTAGAATAGAACTTTAGAATAGAACTTTAGAATAGAACTTTAGAATAGAACTTTTAGAATAGAACTTTTAGAATAGAACTTTAGAATAGAACTTTTAGAATAGAACTTTTAGAATATAACTTTTAGAATAGAACTTTAGAATAGAACTTTAGAATAGAACTTTTAGAATAGAACTTTTAGAATAGAACTTTAGAATAGAACTTTTAGAATAGAACTTTTAGAATAGAACTTTTAGAATAGAAACTTTTAGAATAAAACTTTAGAATAGAACTTTTAGAATAGAACTTTAGAATAGAACTTTTAGAATAGAACTTTAGAATAGAACTTTAGAATAGAACTTTAGAATAGAACTTTAGAATAGAACTTTTAGAATAGAACTTTAGAATAGAACTTTTAGAATAGAACTTTAGAATAGAACTTAGTGCAGCTCTGGAGAGACTGGCAGTTGTCTTCTGTGCTGATCTCACAACACACACACACACACAGCGCCCCTGGAGCCATATACAGTCCATATTTAATGACACCCTTGATACAGATTGGCAATAATAACTAAAAGAAAATAGTAATAAATCAAATAAATAGTACCAAGCTATATTGTATGCTCCACTAATGTGGTAAAGTTACATTATTTTATAATAATACAACTGTAAAGAGAAAGAGATTTTTTTTAGTAAAATAAGTCCTGTTTTTAATACCTTTCATTTCCTCACCTTGCCAAGATAACACAACCTTTACTAAAATGTGTGATGAGATTGGAGAATACATTGGGAGGGATCATTCCTCCATTCAGCATCTTTCCAGATCTTTGATATCCTTCGCCTGCGCCATTTTCAGAATTCAATTTTCATGTCATTTGAACAAAGGTTCCAATCCAAGAGCCAGTGCCGTTTATCAAACTCCAGGCGTTTACATTTGTTGGAACCTTTGTCTAAAGAAAGATTCATAAGGAGAAAATAACAACATACCTGTAAAATATGGTGGTGAATCTGTGATGTTATGGGGCTATTTAGCTTCCACTGGCCCTGGGGTCCTTGTTAAGGTCATACCTGTAAAATATAGTGGTGGATCTGTGATGGTATGGGGTTATTTGGCTTCTGCTGGTCCTGGGGTCCTTGTAACCGAAAGGTTGCTGGATCAAATCCCCAAGCTGACAAAGTAAAAATATGTCGTTCTGTCCCTGAACAAGACAGTTAACCCACTGTTCCCTGGTAGGCCGTCATGGTAAATAAACTTTTGTTCTTAACTGACTTGCCTAGTTAAAAAAATAACTAAATTGGTTGAGTTATAAGAGTAGGTCAATAAATATTTGGACTCCACAGCACACTCAATGTCAATCAGATAAAGGTGTAGTTTGGAAATAGGGAGGAACTATTGGGGTGCAGGAATATGTTAATATCTTTAGGAATATGTTAATATCTGTAGGAATATGTTAATATCTGTAGGGATATGTTAATATCTGTAGGAATATGTTAATATCTGTAGGAATATGTTAATATCTGTAGGAATATGTTAATAGCTGTAGGAATATGTCAATATCTGTAGGAATATGTTAATATATGTAGGAATATGTTAATATCTTTAGGAATATGTTAATATCTGTAGGAATATGTTAATATCTTATATGTGTAACAACCGATGTTGGTGGAAGTAGGTGAGGACCAAGATGCAGCGTGGTATATGTCCATATTTATTAAATGAACACGGAAATAACAAAAACAACAAAGAGAACGACTGAAAACAGTTCTGGCTGGTGCAGACACACAACAGGAAACAGTTCTGGCTGGTGCAGACACACAACAGAAAACAGAAAATAATCACCCACCAAACACAATAGAAAACAGGCTCCCTAAATATGGTTCTCAATCAGGGACAATGATTGACAGCTGCCTCTGATTGAGAACCATACCAGGCCAAACACAGAAAATACCAACTCATAGAAAAACTAACATAGACAACCCACCCAACTCACGCCCTGACCATACTAAAACAAAGACATGACAAAAGAACTAAGGTCAGAACGTGACAATATGTTAATATCTTTAGGAATATGTTAATATCTGTAGGAATATGTTAATATCTGTGGGGATATGTTAATATCTGTAGGAATATGTTAATATCTGTAGGAATATGTTAATATCTGTAGGAATATGTTAATATCTGTAGGAATATGTTAATATCTGTAGGAATATGTTAATATCTTTAGGAATATGTTAATATCTGTAGGAATATGTTAATATCTGTAGGGATATGTTAATATCTTTAGGCGGAAGTGGACACTCAGGACTGCAATGAATAATAAACAACCACATTGACAACTATACTTTATACATCATAAATCCCACCTCATAAATCCCAGTCCTACTTTTCCTAATACCTGTACATAGTATTTGCATAGTCAATAATTCTAGGGTGAGAGGAGGTTTAGCCATAATTAATTTGAATTTTATTAAAAAATCCAGACAAACAGTACAGTACCTTAAAGGACTCACACCCCTTGACTTGTTACATATTTTGTTGTGTTACAGCCTGAATTTAAAATGTATTAAAGTGAGATGTTGTTTTACTGACCAACACACCATACACCATAATGTCAAAGTGAAATCATGTTTTTATACTTTTTTACATTTTTATAATAAATAAATTAAAAGCTGAAATGTCTTGAATCAATACGTATTTAACTCCTTTGTTATGGCAAGCCTAAAAAAATGAGTAAAAATGTGCTTAACAAGTCACATAATAAGTTGCATGGACTGACTCTGTGTGCAATAATAGTGTTTTAACATGATTTTTGAATGACTACCTCATCTCTGGACACCACGCATACAATTATCTGTAAGGTCCTTCAATCGAGCAGTGAATTTAAAAATAGATTCAACCACAAAGACCAGGGAGGTTTTTCGGTGCCTCGCAAAGAAGGGCACCTATTGGTAGATGGGTAAAAAAACAGACATTGAATATCCCTTTGACCATGGTGAAGTTATTAATTACACTTTGGATGGTGTATCAAATACACCCAGTCACTACAAAGATACAGATGTCCTGTCTAACTCAGTTGCCGGAGAGGAAGGAAACCGCTCAGGGATTTCACCATGAGGCCAATGGTCACTTTAAAACAGTTACAGAGTTTAATGGCTGTGATAGGGGAAAACTGAGGATGGATCAACAACATTGTCGTTACTCCACAATACTAACCTACATGACAGAGTGAAAAGAAGGAAGTCTGTACAGAATAAAAAATATTCTAAAACATGCATCCTGTTTGCAGTAAGGCACTAAAGGAAAACTGCTAAAAATGTGGCAAAGAAATATACTGTATGTATGTCCTGAATACAAATCATTATGTTTGGGGCAAATCCAATACAACTCTTCATATTTTCAAGCATGGTGGTGGCTGGATCATGTTATGGGTATGCTTGTCATAGGCAATGACTAGGGAGTTTTTATTTTTAAATTTTACCCATTTTTCTCCCCAATTTCATGGTATCCAATTGTTTAGTAGCTACTATCTTGTCTCATCGCTACAACTCCCATACGGGCTCGGGAGAGACGAAGGTTGAAAGTCATGCGTCCTCCGATACACAACCCAACCAAGCTGCACTGCTTCTTAACACAGCGCGCATCCAACCCGGAAGCCAGCCGCACCAATGGGTCGGAGGAAACACCGTGCACCTGGCTATCTTGGTTAGCGCGCACTGCGCCCGGCCCGCCACAGGAGTCGCTGATGCGCGATGAGACAAGGATTTCCCTACCGGCTGAAACCTCCCTAACCCGGACGACGGTAGGCCAATTGTGCGTCGCCCCACGGACCTCCCGGTCACGGCCGGTTACGACAGAGCCTGGACGCGAACCCAGAGTCTCTGGTGGTGCAGCTGGCGCTGCAGTACAGCGCCCTTAAACACGGCGCCACCCGGGAGGAACTAGGAAGTTTTTTATGATAAAAAGAAACGGACTAGAGCTGAGGACAGGCAACATCTTAGAGGAAAACCTGATTCAGTCTGCTTTCCAATAGACACTGGGAGACTGGCAGCTTCATTAAATAGTACCCACAAAACACCAGTCTCAAAGTCAACAGTGAAGAGGCGACTCCGCCTTCTAGGCAGAGTTCCTCAGTCCAGTGTCTGTGTTCTTTTGCCCATCTTAATCTTTTATTTTTATTGGCCAGTCTGTGATATGGCTTTTTCTTTGCAACTCTGCCTAGAAGGCCAGCATCCCGGAGTCGCCTCTTCGCTGTTGACGTTGAGACTGGTGTTTTGTGGGTACTATTTAATGAAGCTGCCAATTGAGGACTTGTGAGGCGTCTGTTTCTCAAACTAGACAATCTAATGTACTTGTCCTCTTGCTCAGTTGTGCACCGGGGCCTCCCACCCCTCTTTATATTCTGGTTAAAGCCAATTTGCGCTGTTCTGTGACGGGAGTAGCACACAGCGTTGTATGAGATCTTCAGTTTCTTGGCAATTTCTCGCATGGAATAGCCTTCATTTCTCAGAACAAGAATAGACTGATGAGTTTCAGCAGAAAGGTATTTGTTTCTGGCCATTTTGAGCCTGTTATCGAACCCACAAATGCTGATGCTCCAGATACTCAATTAGTCTAAAGAAGGTCAGTTTTATTGCTTCTTAAATCACAAACAACAGTTTTCAGCTGTGCTAACATAATCGCAAATGGGTTTTCTAATGATCAATTAGCCTTTTAAAATGATAAAGTTGGACTAGCTGACACAACGGGCCATTGGAACACAGGAGTGATGGTTGCTGATAATGGGTCTCTGTATGCCTATGCACAGAGGCCCATTCAAATCAGCCGTTACAAAGAAAAAATCAGGTGCATTCAAATCAGCTGTTTCCAGCTACAAAAGTCATTTATAACATTAACAATGTCTACACTGTATTTCTGATCAATTCAATGTTATTTTAATGGACAAAAAAATGTGCTTATCTTTTAAAAATAATGACATTTCTAAGTGACCCCAAACGTTTGAATCTAAAACCCCATCTTTTCACTTTGTCAATATGAGATATTATTATACATAAATCCATTTTGAATTCAGGCTGTAACAGAACAAAATGTGGAACAAGTAAAGGGGTATGAAGACGTTCTGAAGGCACTCCCTGTAAGGTATATGACAGTTCTGTCTGTAATAAACCAGGAAATATGGTAGGTTTGATGGATATGGTTCATCTTCTGTGAGGTTGTTGTCTTCACAAAATGTGCTCGACACAAGTCACCCAACCTCTCTCTGAACCAATACCTGGTCACCCAACCTCTCTCTGGACCAATACCTGGTCACCCAACCTCTCTCTGGACCAATACCTGGTCACCCAACCTCTCTCTGGACCAATAACTCATCACCCAACCTCTCTCTGGACCAATACCTCATCACCCAACCTCTCTCTGAACCAATACATCCTCACCCAACCTCTCTCTGGACCAATACCTCGTCTTCCCCATCCAGGAAGGAGACAATAACAACCTAAACATTCGGCAGTATAGGCATTAGGCAAGAATGATCAATGCCCTCCTTTGTTCATTTCATTATTTGAATAACTATTTTTAAAATAACTTTAAAAAGGCTATTGTTCATATGAGTTAACGGCATTATACATCAAATTGTAAATATTCATTTTATTTCCAGTGCTAAACCATAGGTGGAGTAAAAAAAACTGCCTCTATAGGCTACGTAAGTGATGACGCAATCATAGCAAGTATGCATTTATTTGAAGGAGAAACCCTGTAAGAAGGCAAAGCGAAGAAGCCCGCTAGTCGTAATGCCACCAAAGTGGGTGGGCACTCTTCCTAAGTATAAGAATGGAAACAACCTCGTCTCGTCCTAACGGATTTCTACTACAGAGGAGACGGAGATGAGCGCTAACGTTATGCGACCACAGCCAGCAATGAAATTACACGTGGTGAGTATTTTACCTTCACGTTGTTGATACTCTCCCTGGACTATGTTTTGACGAAGGGGTTTATTCTAACGATTGAATAGATTATTCCAACGAGTGAATTGTGAGATTAGAACAGTGTGCAGATGAACGATACATCCCGGTTATATTCGATGCGATGCGCGCCTTCATCAAAACGCAGCACAGGTAGGTAGTCTATTCTGTGTTTAAATCATCTTTGATTATAGAAATTGTAGCTCTTGGTCTTTGGTGAAGGGGAGACTAATATTAGTAGAAACTGTGATTGTTTTGAAACCTCGTTGTATGGACGAAACGTTTTGAACAAATTTCTTTGACATAATTTCATATTTTGTATTTTAATGTAAACTAAGTCGATAATGTTTATGCGTCAATGACTATTATAAATAGTACCGGCTTCATAGAGCCTAAACACCAGCATGCTGCTATATTTCTCGACCACATGACTCTCCTGACATAGGTGTGTATTGTATTTTCAACTCTCTCCGTCATGACTCAATTTGTTTCAGGCTGAATTTGCATAACTTGTTGGTTAGAGATGGTTCCCACCCCTACACATACCATGTGTAATTTTCCTAAACTAATCCTAAAAAGGAACCATGAACCGCATCAGTATTTATTTTGACTTGTGCATGAAACGTGACAATAAGTCAATTTTGTATTTACATTTTTTTTTTAAACTAGGCAAGTCAGTTAAGAACAAATTCTTATTTTCAATGACGGCCTAGGAACTGTGAGTAAACTGCCTTGTTTTTGGGGGCAGAACGACTTTTACCTTCTCAGCTCGGGGATTCAATATTGCAACCTTTCGGTTCCTGGCCCAACGCTCTAACCACTAGGCTACCTGCCGCCCCTCCACTCTAACCACTAGGCTACCTGCCGTCCCTCCACTCTAACCACTGGGCTACCTGCCGTCCCTACACTCTAACCACTAGGCTACCTGCCGTCCCTACATTCTAACCACTAGGCTACCTGCCTGTCCCTACACTCTAATCACTAGGCTACCTGCCGTTCCTACACTCTAACCACTAGGTTACCTGCCTGCCCCTACACACTAACCACTAGGTTACCTGCCGCCCCTACACTCTAACCACTAGGTTACCTGCCGCCCCTACACTCTAACCACTAGGCTACCTGCCGTCCCTCCACTCTAACCACTAGGCTACCTGCCGTCCCTCCACTCTAACCACTAGGTTCCCTGCCATCCCTCCACTCTAACCACTAGGCTACCTGCCGCCCCTACACTCTAACCACTAGGTTCCCTGCCTGCCCCTACACACTAACCGCTAGGTTACCTGCCGTCCCTCCACTCTAACCACTAGGTTCCCTGCCGTCCCTCCACTCTAACCACTAGGCTACCTGCCGCCCCTACACTCTAACCACTAGGTTCCCTGCCGTCCCTACACTCTAACCACTAGGCTACCTGCCTGCCCCTACACTCTAACCACTAGGTTACCTGCCTGCCCCTACACACTAACCGCTAGGTTACCTGCCATCCCTCCACACTAACCACTAGGTTACCTGCCGTCCCACTAGGCTAATGGAGTAGAGATGTAGGTTATGTTTTTATTTCCTGTCGGACCAATGTGAAGTGAATCAAGATTCCATAGATAGTGAGTGACAGCTGTGAGAATTTGTCCTAAAAGTGCTTCTGGGCCAACGGTGTGTTAGTAGTCAGGCGATGATGTGCCATAGTAATGCTATAGGATATTACACTGGTGGTAGTGTAGTTCTCACCTCTCTGTTTTGGCACAGTTGTTTCCTTTGATGTGTTTTGCATGATGTCCTTCCTATCTGGGCCTCATAAAGGGGTTTGCATATGTCCATGTTGAGATCTGTATCAGATTAAAAACCAGTAGAGAACTTGTATGAAAATAAACCTATTCTATTTTCATTGAACTCTTGTCGTGTGTGTGTGTGTGTGTGTGTGTGTGTGTGTGTGTGTGTGTGTGTGTGTGTGTGTGTGTGTGTGTGTGTGTGTGTGTTAAATGATTGAAACACAGATACACAGTCTGATATGATAGGCTACACTTGCCTTCTGTGTAAATGAATACAGGTGATATTAATGTGAAAGCAGAGCCAGGGAGCTATTCTTCTATGTGGATTGTTCTACATGTGGCTTGTTATCTTTTAACTCTTTATCTTTATGCTCTGCCCTCGGTGGTGTCTGCACTCGGTGGTGTCTGCACTCGGTGGCGTCTGTTACAGACAACTTCCCCAAAATGAGCCGTTCACGAGGTGACAGAGAAAACAGAGAGAAATGTGTCAAAAGGTCACCCTATAACGCCCTGCAGAATAAACACAAATATTTGTTTTTGTTGTCAAATACTGAGGCTTTACACACACACACACACCCACACCCACACACCCACACCCACACACCCACACCCACACCCACACCCACACCCACACCCACACACCCACACACCCACACCCACACACCCACACACCCACACACACACCCACACCCACACACCCACACACACACACACACACACACACATCCACACCCACACACACGCCTAACGTTTATTTAGAAAGGAACACATCATCCTGAAGGGAAGCTTCTTGACAGCGACTACAGTAACTTCCTCTTTTACATCAACAGTAGTAGTGATGCCGTCAGTAGTGTTTCTGTCCTACCGGTCTACTCTAATAGCATGGAAACACTGAGAGACAGTGTTTCTATCCTACCGGTCTACTCTACTAACATGGAAACACTGAGAGACAGTGTCTCTATCCTTTTCTCTACTACACTGAGAGACAGTGTCTCTATCCTTTTCTATACTCTAATAACATGGAAACACTGAGAGACAGTGTCTCTATCCCTTTCTCTACTCTAATAACATTGAAACACTGAGAGACAGTGTCTCTATCCTTTTCTCTACTCTAATAACATTGAAACACTGAGAGACAGTGTCTCTATCCTTTTCTCTACTACACTGAGAGACAGTGTCTCTATCCTTTTCTATACTCTAATAACATTGAAACACTGAGAGACAGTGTCTCTATCCCTTTCTCTACTCTAATAACATTGAAACACTGAGAGACAGTGTCTCTATCATTTTCTCTACTACACTGAGAGACAGTGTCTCTATCCTTTTCTATACTCTAATAACATTGAAACACTGAGAGACAGTGTCTCTATCCTTTTCTCTACTACACTGAGAGACAGTGTCTCTATCCTTTTCTCTACTCTAATAACATTGAAACACTGAGAGACAGTGTCTCTATCCTTTTCTCTACTACACTGAGAGACAGTGTCTCTATCCTTTTCTATACTCTAATAACATTGAAACACTGAGAGACAGTGTCTCTATCCCTTTCTCTACTCTAATAACATTGAAACACTGAGAGACAGTGTCTCTATCATTTTCTCTACTACACTGAGAGACAGTGTCTCTATCCTTTTCTATACTCTAATAACATTGAAACACTGAGAGACAGTGTCTCTATCCTTTTCTCTACTACACTGAGAGACAGTGTCTCTATCCTTTTCTCTACTGTAATAACATTGAAACACTGAGAGACAGTGTCTCTATCATTTTCTCTACTACACTGAGAGACAGTGTCTCTATCCTTTTCTATACTACACTGAGAGACAGTGTCTCTATCCTTTTCTCTACTCTAATAACATTGAAACACTGAGAGACAGTGTCTCTATCCTTTTCTCTACTACACTGAGAGACAGTGTCTCTATCCTTTTCTCTACTACACTGAGAGACAGTGTCTATCCTTTTCTCTACTCTAATAACATGGAATCACTGAGAGACAGTGTCTCTATCCTTTTCTCTACTACACTGAGAGACAGTGTCTCTATCCTTTTCTCTACTACACTGAGAGACAGTGTCTCTATCCTTTTCTCTACTCTACTAACATGGAATCACTGAGAGACAGTGTCTCTATCCCTTTCTCTACTCTTTATGTTGTTGTCACGTACTGTGGAAACAGCATGACTGATGCCATCTAAATGACTACAGGAACACGTTTCCGTTTCGGGATTCACCCTGGTTCTCAGGTGAGTTAGGTGGTATGTGTAAACATCCTCCAAAATGACTCGGGAGTTGGTGGAAATGTCCATTGAAAGAATCCTTAAAAACAAACAGAATATATACATATACAGTGCCTTGCGAAAGTATTCGGCCCCCTTGAACTTTGCGACCTTTTGCCACATTTCAGGCTTCAAACATAAAGATATAAAACTGTATTTTTTGTGAAGAATCAACAACAAGTGGGACACAATCATGAAGTGGAACGACATTTATTGGATATTTCAAACTTTTGTAACATATCAAAAACGGAAAAATTGGGCGTGCAAAATTATTCAGCCCCTTTACTTTCAGTGCAGCAAACTCTCTCCAGAAGTTCAGTGAGGATCTCTGAATGATCCAATGTTGACCTAAATGGCTAATGATGATAAATACAATCCACCTGTGTGTAATCAAGTCTCCGTATAAATGCACCTGCACTGTGATAGTCTCAGAGGTCCGTTAAAAGCGCAGAGAGCATCATGAAGAACAAGGAACACACCAGGCAGGTCCGAGATACTGTTGTGAAGAAGTTTAAAGCCGGATTTGGATACAAAAAGATTTCCCAAGCTTTGAACATCACAAGGAGCACTGTGCAAGCGATAATATTGAAATGGAAGGAGTATCAGACCACTGCAAATCTACCAAGACCTGGCCGTCCTTCTAAACTTTCAGCTCATACAAGGAGAAGACTGATCAGAGATGCAGCCAAGAGGCCCATGATCACTCTGGATGAACTGCAGAGATCTACAGCTGAGGTAGGAGACTCTGTCCATAGGACAACAATCAGTCGTATATTGCACAAATCTGGCCTTTATGGAAGAGTGGCAAGAACAAAGCCATTTCTTAAAGATATCCATAAAAAGTGTCGTTTAAAGTTTGCCACAAGCCACCTGGGAGACACACCAAACATGTGGAAGAAGGTGCTCTGGTCAGATTAAACCAAAATTGAACTTTTTGGCAACAATGCAAAACGTTATGTTTGGCGTAAAAGCAACACAGCTCATCACCCTGAACACACCATCCCCACTGTCAAACATGGTGGTGGCAGCATCATGGTTTGGGCCTGCTTTTCTTCAGCAGGGACAGGGAAGATGGTTAAAATTGATGGGAAGATGGATGGAGCCAAATACAGGACCATTCTGGAAGAACCTGATGGAGTCTGCAAAAGACCTGAGACTGGGACGGAGATTTGTCTTCCAACAAGACAATGATCCAAAACATAAAGCAAAATCTACAATGGAATGGTTCAAAAATAAACATATCCAGGTGTTAGAATGGCCAAGTCAAAGTCCAGACCTGAATCCAATCGAGAATCTATGGAAAGAACTGAAAACTGCTGTTCACAAATGCTCTCCATCCAACCTCACTGAGCTCGAGCTGTTTTGCAAGGAGGAATGGGAAAAAATTTCAGTCTCTCGATGTGCAAAACTGATAGAGACATACCCCAAGCGACTTACAGCTGTAATCGCAGCAAAAGGTGGCGCTACAAAGTATTAACTTAAGGGGCCTGAATAATTTTGCACGCCCAATTTTTCCGTTTTTGATTTGTTAAAAAAGTTTGAAATATCCAATAAATGTCGTTCCACTTCATGATTGTGTCCCACTTGTTGTTGATTCTTCACAAAAAAATACAGTTTTATATCTTTATGTTTGAAGCCTGAAATGTGGCAAAAGGTCGCAAAGTTCAAGGGGGCCGAATACTTTCGCAAGGCACTGTATACATTTAGTCCCAGGCTGTGTTCCACTGTCTCTGATTTATGCAGCGTTACAACTAACAGATGATCATTTATGAGTGGGAGACCGTAGCAAGAGTTTGGCGCGGTCAAGTGGGTATTTGTTAATGATTAACTAAAGATAATATAAACATTTCTGATGAAGAAAGACTCAGTTTCAATCCTTTCTAATTCATCAGAAATGTTTATATTATCTTTAGTTAATCATTAACAAATACCCACTTGACCGTGCCAAACTCTTGCTACGACCTCCCACTCATAAATGATCATCTGTTCGTTGTAACGCTGCATAAATCAGACACAGTGGAACACAGCCTGGGACTAAATGATATGGAGATCAATGACATACTCTGCCATGGTTACACATACTGTATGAATCTCTGCTATCTCTGCTCCTGTTTTCCTTTAATACTCGGCTACCGGCCTGTACTGTTACAGGTTTCTAAAAGTTAGTTGGTGGACTTTATTGACCCAAATATTGATTTGTGACTTTTATTTCTTATTCTTATTTTTGTTAGGTATTTTTTTGAAAAACTGCATTGTTGGTTAAGGGCTTGTCAGTCAGCATTTAAATGTAAGGTCTACTACATCTGTTGTATTCAGCATTTCCCTGTAAGGTCTACTACACCTGTTGTATTCAGCATTACACTGTAAGGTCTACTACATCTGTTGTATTCAGCATTTCCCTGTAAGGTCTACTACATCTGTTGTATTCAGCATTTCCCTGTAAGGTCTACTACACCTGTTGTATTCAGCATTTCACTGTAAGGTCTACTACATCTGTTGTATTCAGCATTTCCCTGTAAGGTCTACTACACCTGTTTTATTCAGCATTTCCCTGTAAGGTCTACTACACCTGTTGTATTCAGCATTTCACTGTAAGGTCTACCTACACCTGTTGTATTCAGCATTTCACTGTAAGGTCTACTACACCTGTTGTATTCAGCATTTCACTGTAAGGTCTACTACACCTGTTGTATTCAGCATTTCCCTGTAAGGTCTACTACATCTGTTGTATTCAGCATTTCCCTGTAAGGTCTACTACATCTGTTGTATTCAGCATTTCCCTGTAAGGTCTACTACACCTGTTGTATTCAGCATTTCCCTGTAAGGTCTACTACTCCTGTTGTATTCAGCATTTCCCTGTAAGGTCTACTACACCTGTGGTATTCAGCATTTCACTGTAAGGTCTACCTACACCTGTGGTATTCAGCATTTCACTGTAAGGTCTACCTACACCTGTTGTATTCAGCATTTCACTGTAAGGTCTACCTACACCTGTGGTATTCAGCATTTCACTGTAAGGTCTACTACACCTGTTGTATTCAGCATTTCACTGTAAGGTCTACTACACCTGTTGTATTCAGCATTTCACTGTAAGGTCTACTACACCTGTTGTATTCAGCATTTCCCTGTAAGGTTTACTACACCTGTTGTATTCGGGCGCATGTGACAAATATCATTTGATTTGATTGTAAGAGTTGAACGTGCCAGATTAGTCATTCGCCAAGGTTTATTAAATTGTAATGTCTCACGGTATGTGTATGTTATATCATCTGTATACTAACATTTGATTTGTTATGGGTATTATGGGTACCGACCCATCTCATCTGCTCGTAGCTGCTGGGGTCGTTGATCATCTGTATACTAACATTTGATTTGTTATGGGTATTATGGGGACCGACCCATATCATCTGGTCATAGCTGCTGGGGTCGTTGATGGTTTTAGGATTTCATCAAGAGAGCTGTTTGATGCCAGGCCTGGTGCTCCTTGTGTGTCCCAAATAGCACCCTAATCCCTGTTTAGTGTACTCTTTTGACCAGGACCCATAGGACTTTGCTCTAAAGTACTGCACTATGTGTAGGGAATAGGGTGCCATAGGGCTCTGGTCTAATGTGGTCTAATGTAGTGCACTATGTAGGGAATAGGGTGCCATTTTGGGATGTAGCCTCTGAGGCCTTTTAATGGGGGGGGATTTTACAGCAGTCATTTTAGTTAAAGGCAGAGGGCTGGGTCAGTCTGTGTGTGTGTTTGATGTCTCTGAAGAGCTGAAATCCCCAGGCAGACCACCTGAACAGCAGTACTGACTCCATCCATCCATCCCTCAGCTCTCCAGCCTTATGCTCCTCCATTGTATAATAGACCTAATGATGTATACCATATAGCCGACTCTGTTATCCAAAGAGACTTACCGCTGTGTGTACAATACATTTGGTCCTCCATAGTCTTGTTGCTTGACGTTTAAAAAAAAAACGAACTTAGAAAGTCTGGAGGCGAGTCTACTTTCTACTGATGTGTGCGTTCGTTTACTACTTCCCACAAATCTAAAAGCATTGTATTGGTGCAGGGATGGGCTCGTGGGAATTTCCATCATATTTCTTATACCAGTCGTCTCCTTTCAAATGAGTTAAAGGGGCAGTGCAGTGATTTTACAGGTTCATTCATGTTATTTCAGCACTTTCAGGTCGAAATAACACTCTCAAATTGTGAAAATGATGATAATGTCCTTTTAGTATAAGAGCTTCTTTTTTTTCAAAGAAAACGCCTGTTCAGGTGGGATGGAGTTTTTGGCCACAGCATGACATCACAATACGATTAGATTATTCTGACCAATGAGCAGTTCTATTTGAAGGGGTTAACGGGGTAGGCTCTACAGCAGGGTTCTCCAACCTTTTCTAGCATGAGAGCTACTTTTAAAAAAAACACATGTCACAAGCTACTCATTTTTTTCAAACTTTCAAATAGGTACATCCTTCTCTTCTTCTCCTCTCCCCTGCAACTCTTCCCCTAGTCCTTAGTGTACAACAGAAAGTAGTGTACTATGATGTCAACTCTTCCCAGGGTCCTTAGTGTACAACAGAAAGTAGTGTACTATGATGTCAACTCTTCCCACGGTCCTTAGTGTACAACAGAAAGTAGTGCAATATGTTTTCTGACAACATGCCTGGTAAAATACGGGTTAATAAACAACTCCAATAGATGTTCTGAGTCCATGTTAATGATGACATCACATCAGAAGACCATTGTCTGGGGTTTTTGTGTAATTCCTCTTTAATTGGGCGTCTGTCCCTTTAATATGTAGCGCGTGAGGAATGTGCGGTCTAACAAGCCGGTCTGGTGATGGGTTTATACTGCTGCTACTCATTCTATGGCAAAGTTAGCCAATAACAAATTATACATACAAATTATATCTACTCATTAAATACTTCTGCCAGGTAAGCCTACTTTGCAGTTAACATTTATATGAGAGTGTTTTTGGGGAAAAGTATTTCTGTCAACCAACAAGATGGTTATCACATCAACGTGATACACACGGAGTGATAGACAGACGCGCGCACCACACCGACAGACAGGGGCAATATTGCTGGAAATTAATTGGCAGATATTGTGTTAGGTTTGGCTTTTTAAGCCAATAGTGGCTAACCAGGGGTGGGATAATGTCAATGTTGTGTTGATTTAGCTACTCATAGGTAGGCTGTGAGCTACTGGTAGCTCCTGATGTTGGAGACCCCTGCTCGAGTCTAGACCATCCTATCCGCCAATCAGGGCCGTGTATTGTAAACATTTAAAAATGTGTATCGACACGCCCACACGATCGGACTGAGCATTTCAATGGCAAAAGGTAGCTCAGGGAAATAAATGATAAAAAATATATTTTGAGTTATTTTCATGAAATAAACACACACAGTGATGGTATTAAAAATACAATTAAAAAGACTGCATCGGGGCTTTAAGGGAAGTGAACAAGTGCACACTTTAGGAGGAAGGAGAGATAGTTGGGACATTACCTAGGTCTGTGTCTTAAATGGCACCCTATTCCCTCTATAGTGCACTACTGTTGACCAGAGCCCTATGGGGGCCCTATTCCCTATATAGTGCACTACTGTTGACCAGAGCCCTATGGGGACCCTATTCCCTATATAGTGCACTACTGTTGACCAGAGCCCTATGGGGGCCCTATTCCCTATGTAGTGCACTACTGTTGACCAGAGCCCTATGGGGACCCTATTCCCTCTATAGTACACTACTGTTAACCAGAGCCCTATGGGGACCCTATTCCCTATATAGTGCACTACTGTTGACCAGAGCCCTATGGGGACCCTATTCCCTATGTAGTGCACTACTGTTGACCAGAGCCCTATGGGGACCCTATTCCCTCTATAGTACACTACTGTTGACCAGAGCCCTATGGGGACCCTATTCCCTATATAGTGCACTACTGTTGACCAGAGCCCTATGGGGACCCTATTCCCTATATAGTGCACTACACAGGGAATATGGGGGCCATTTGGGACGTAGCCTAGGTCCTCCAATGCGTTCCTCTCAGTCAGCTGCTGGGTGTGTTCCTCCTCAGTGCTTAATGCAGGGAAATGATACACATGGAAATGACTGTCTGTCATCCCTCCGGGGGTAGATGGTGGTTTAGGTTGAATATGGAAAGCCATTTAGGCGACAGCACTTTAGTCAGAGGAAGTCTTTTAAATCCCGCTCCATAGCCTGAGTTAGTCAGAGGAAGTCTTTTAAATCACGCTCCATAGCCTGAGTTAGTTAGAGGAAGTCTTTTAAATCCTGCTCCATAGCCTGAGTTAGTCAGAGGAAGTCTTTTAAATCCTGCTCCATAGCCTGAGTTAGTTAGAGGAAGTCTTTTAAATCCTGCTCCATAGCCTGAGTTAGTCAGAGGAAGTCTTTTAAATCCCGCTCCATAGCCTCAGTTAGTCAGAGGAAGTCTTTTAAATCCTGCTCCATAGCCTGAGTTAGTTAGAGGAAGTAGTATTTAGTCTTTTAAATCACGCTCCTGCCCTGATTTCAATTCTCGTGTCATTCAGCGGTTTGGACACTGACGAGCAGAATAACATCTCCTTGACTGACTACTGTGTAATACACTAGTAAACTCTTAATGCGTCCCAAATTGCACCCTATTCCCTATATAGTCCTATGGGTTCTGGTCAAAAGTAGTGCACTACATAGGAAGCCATATTTTTATTTAACTAGGCAAGTCAGTTAAGAACAAATTCTTATTTACAATGACAGCCAACTCCGACCAAACCCTAACGACGCTGGGCCAATTGTGCGCCGCCCTATGGGACTCCTAATCACGGCCGGTTGTGATACAGCCTGGAATCGAACCAGGGTCTGTAGTGACGCCTCTAAGCACTGAGATGCAGCGCCTTAAGACCGCCGAGCCACTAAGCCTCTGTCTGATTGAGGGGATGTACACACTCCAGCTGTGTTCCCTCTCAGCTGGCGAACGGCCACAGGAGTCATCCAATGTGACTTCCCTTCAGATGATCAGAACATTGTAATTATGGGCGACAGAGCAGCGTGTAATTTTGGTCTAGAGCTCTGTAGCAGAATGTCATTGAATGGTGACTTCCAACTGAATGGTGAAAGGTCAAAAGTTCAACAATGTCTTTATTCCAGAACTTCCATATACAGAATGCACAGGGGCATTTCCCGGGAGTAAAACAAGTAACTTCCATGGGTTCAACAGTTTACAGTAAGGTATTTAGCTGACAGTTTACAATAAGGATTTAGATAACAGTTTACAGTAAGGATTTAGATAACAGTTTACAGTAAGGATTTAGCTGGATTTGGTCTGGAGACTGACGGGAAGGGAAGGAAGGGAAGGGAGGAGGGCCTTGGGAAATCAGTCTACTCCCTAGGTTTTCAGTCTCCATGCTCCATGTTTATTTGGCATGCAGCCAGCACAGGTCACCCCAGGCCTATATAGGTCACCCCAGGCCAGGACAGTATAGGTCACCCCAGGCCAGGATAGTAAAGGTCACTCCAGGCCAGTATAAGTCTCCCCAGGCCAATATAACCTATAGGTTGCCCCAGGCCGGGCCAATATAGGTCGCCCCAGGCCGGGCCAATATAGGTCCCCCCAGGCCGGGCCATTATAGGTCACCCCAGGCCAGGACAGAAAAGTCACCCCAGGCCAGTAAAGGTCACCCCAGGCCAGTATAGGTCCCCCCAGGCCGGGCCAGTAAAGGTCACCCCAGGCCAGTATAGGCCCCCCCAGGCCGGGCCAGTATAGGCCACCCCAGGCCGGGCCAGTATAGGCCACCCCAGGCCGGGCCAATATAGATCACCCCAGGCCGGGCCAATATAGGTCACCCCAGGCCGGGCCAATATAGGTCACCCCAGGACAGTATAGGTCACCCCAGGCCGGGCCAGTATAGGTCACCCCAGGCCGGGCCAGTATAGGTCACCCCAGGCCGGGCCAGTATAGGTCACCCCAGGCCGGGCCAGTATAGGTCACCCCAGGCCGGGCCAGTATAGGTCCCCCCAGGCCGGGCCAGTTTAGGTCACCCCAGGCCAGTATAGGTCACCCCAGGCCAGTATAGGTCACCCCAGGCCAAGGCCTATACAGTTCTGCAGGAGATTCTGAGGGACATTGCTGACTGGATACAGTGTTTTTCATGACAGTGGCGTAGGGGAGGTAGGGGAAGTCCCCGGAGGGAGAATTGACATCTGGGCCACAGCGGTGAAGGCTGCTGCCTTGCTTACTGCTGCTTTACACTGTCAATCACAGACACGCTTCTATTTAGTCCTGCCTGGTTTCTGACTTCATATAACACTTAGTCACTCAGTCAATCACCCCAGGCTTGGGTTACACCCGGTCAATCACAAAAAGCCTGAACGCTTAGTTTCTCTGGCATCAGATAGGCTGTAAACATTCGCTCTGTCTAATCTGGTGGTTCTCCTCTCTGTTCTCTCTCCCTTTCTGTCTCTCTTTTTCACCTCTCTCTCTCCCTCTTCTCTCTTTCTCTGTTCTCAACTCTTCTTCCTCCTCTCTCTGTTCTCAACTCTTCTCCCTCCTCTCTCTGTTCTCTGACTCTGTCTTTATCTTTCTATATCTCTCTCTCCCTCTTCTCTCTCTGTTCTCTCTTTCATTTCCCCACTATCTCTCTTCCCCCCCCCCCTCTCTATTTCTCCACAGCTCTTCGCCATTTCCTTCTCCTGGGCGTTCCACGAGGTCCCACCCCCTAAGTACCAGCACTACGACCCCTTGACCTCTGAACTCCTCCTGTGTGACCAGTGTCCGCCCGGTACGGCCGTCCTGACCCACTGTACCGCCGAAACCCCCACCGCCTGCTCGCCGTGCCCCGACCGGTCCTTCTCAGAACACTGGCACTGGGGCGACAGCTGCCAATACTGCACGACCGTCTGCAAGGAGAGGCAGCTGGTCAGTCAGGAGTGTAACAGAACCCACGACCAGCTGTGTGAGTGTATCCCAGGCTACCACCTGGTGGTGGAGTTCTGCATCAAACACACGTCCTGTCCACCTGGCTTCGGCGTGACTGCTCTAGGTAGGTCATCTATGTTGTTATTACAATCAACCAATGACTGAATGAATTGATTGACTGAAATGTTGTTGTTTTTTGTTTTATGTTGCAAATGAAGCGGTGGTGCTGAAGGATCTTGTTCATTCTTTAACTGCTGTTTTAACTGCTTTTGATTGGTACTTCCAGTTATATACTCATACATAATGGTTTGCAAATGTTATTCCTGGTCAGCCCATGTCCTCAGAGGGGGGGAAGTGTTTACTCAGCCTGTGGTAGGTCTAATCAGTCTACAATATAATAGTACTGTACTCTCCATTACCCAGAATCCACTGCTGTATGGTCCTGACCTGTTCTGTTCTCTATGAGAGCCCACTGATAGTACTGAGTGTGTTGGCGGAGGACCAGACAGAGGCAGAGCTGTGAGTGGCAGGCCTTTTCATCAGACATAATAACTCTGCTGCCTGGCTGTCATCATCACCAGGATCTCTCCTCTCCTGTCAGCTCACTCAGATAGGTTATGTCTCACATGTCCCTATATAGTGCACTACTTTTGACCAGAGCCCTATGTGCCCTCGTCTAAAATAGTGCACTATATAGGGAATAGGGTGCCATTTGGGACACAGACAAAGCTTAGCAGGATCAAGATCTTTGACTTTGTCATTTGTCCGTTGTTCTCGTTGGCCTCCTTCCCCTCCTTTTAATTATAACGTTCCTCAGCCTTCAGTCTTGGTTTGGGATTCAGATGTATTCCAGGCCAGATGATGAGAGGGGAGAGGAGAGAGGAGATGAGAAGAGGAGGGGAGAGGCTGGGAGAGAGAGGAGAGGGGAAGGAAAGAAGAGAGTCGGAGGAAAGAAGAGGAGAGGGGAGGAGAGAGGGGAGGAGAGAGGAGAAGAGAGGATGGGAGAAGAGGAGAGGAGAGGGGAAAGGAGAGGATGGGAGAAGGGGAGGAGAGAGGATAAGAGAGGAGGGGAGAAGAGAGGAGAAGAGTGGAGAGGAGTGGAGGGTTTTGTTTCTGGACAGAGTTTGAGTTTCAATAGTCTGTTGAACGTCTCAGTTAGAGATGATGAATAGAGACATGTCAGATTCTATTGGAGACAGTTAGACAGGATCAGCTCCATATTTCCTCTCTGTCTCTGTATCAGACTGTTAGACTGGGGCTAGAAGGTGTTTCCTACCTGAGTCTGTATCAGACAGACTGGGGCTGGAAGGTGTTTCCTACCTGAGTCTGTATCAGACAGACTGGGGCTGGAAGGTGTTTCCTACCTGAGTCTGTATCAGACAGACTGGGTCTGGAAGGTGTTTCCTACCTGAGTCTGTATCAGACAGACTGGGGCTGGAAGATGTTTCCTACCTGAGTCTGTGTTAGACAGTTAGACTGGGACTGGAAGGTGTTTCCTACCTGAGTCTGTGTTAGACTGGGGCTGGAAGGTGTTTCCTAACTGAGTCTGTGTTAGACTGGGGCTGGAAGGTGTTTCCTACCTGAGTCTGTATCAGACAGACTGGGGCTGGAAGGTGTTTCCTACCTGAGTCTGTGTTAGACTGTTAGACTGGGACTGGAAGGTGTTTCCTACCTGAGTCTGTATCAGACTGTTAGACTGGGACTGGAAGGTGGTTCCTACCTGAGTCTGTGTTAGACTGTTAGACTGGGACTGGAAGGTGTTTCCTACCTGAGTCTGTATCAGACTGTTAGACTGGGGCTGGAAGATGTTTCCTACCTACCTAATTTGTTTCAAATTGTGGATTAACATTGATTTAATTGTACATTTTTAGTCAATGAACCTCACAAAATACTCTGTAATGTCAAAGTGGAAGAACAATTCAAATATAGATTTTTTTTTGGATTAATGTAAAATAAAACACTAATATATCTTGATTAATGAAGTATTCAACCCGCTGAGTCAATACATGTCAGAATAACCTTTGACAGCGATTACAGCTTTTTACAGTCTTTTCTGAACAAGTCTCCTGTCTGACCTTTATTTCCTTTGTTTTGTCATTATTTAGGATGGTCAGGGCGTGAGTTGGGGTGGGCAGTCTATGTTTGTTTTTCTATGATTTTGGGGATTTCTATGTTTCGGGCCTAGTATGGTTCTCAATCAGAGGCAGGTGTCATTAGTTGTCTCTGGTTGAGAATCATACTTAGGTAGCCTGGGTTTCACTGTTTGTTTGTTGGGTGATTGTCTATGTTAGTTGCTTGTGTTCAGCACAGTTCTCATTGTAGCGTCACGGTCGTTATTCGTTTATTGTTTTGTATAGTTTGTATTCAGTGTTCAGTGCTTTCTTTTATTTTAAAAATCATCATGAACACATACCACTCTGCATTTTGGTCCACTTCATACGACGATCGTGACATCTCCAAGAGCTTTGCACACCTGGATTGTATATTTGTCCTTGTCCTGCTGAACAGTGAATTTGTCTCCTAGTGTCTGATGGAAAGCAGACTGAACCACGTTTTGCTTAGCTCTATTCGGTTTATTTTCCCCCCCCAAAAAAACTCCCTAGTCCTTGTCGATGACAAGCATACCCATAACATAATGCAGCCACCATCTTCCTTGAAAATATGAAGATTGAATAACGCTTTGTATTCAGGACAAAAAGTTAATTGCTTTGCCACATTCTTTTCAGTATTTTTCTGTGCCTAATTGCAAACAGGATGCATGTTTGGAATATTTTTTATTCTGGAAATGTTTCTTTATTTTCACTCAGTCCTTTATGTTATTATTTCTGGAGTAACTACAGTGTTGTTGATCCATCCTCAGTTATCTCCTATCTCAGCCATTAAACTCTGTAACTGTTTTAAAATCACCATTGGTGAAATCCCTGAGCAGTTTCCTTCCTCTCTGGCAACTGAGTTGGAAAGGGTTCCTGTATCTTTGTAGTGACTGGGTGTATTGATACACCATCCAAAGCGTAATGAATAACTGCACCATGCTCAAAGGGATATTTTTACCCATCTACCAATAGGTTCCCTTCTTTTTACGAAAACATTGGAAAACCTCCCATGTCTTTGTAGTTGAATCTGTGCTTGAAATTCACTGCTTGACTGAGAGACCTTGCAGATAATTGAATGTATGGGGTACAGAGATGGGGTAGTCATAATTTTTAAAATTCTGAACACTACCAAAGCATTTCTGATGCATTGAAGGTCCCCAAGAGCAAGGTGGCCTCCATCATTCTTAAATGTAAAAAGTTTGGAACCACCAAGGTTCTTCCAAGAGCTGGCCACCCGGCCAAACTGAGCAATCAGGGGAGAAGGGCCTTGATCAGGGAGCTGACTAAGAACCCAATGGTCAATCTGACAGAGCTCCAGAGTTCCTCTGTGGAGATGGGTGAACCTTTCAGAAGGACAACCATCTCTGCAGCGCTCCACCAATCAGGCCTTTATGGTAGAGTGGCCAGACGGAAGCCACTCCTCAGTAAAAGGCACATGGCAGCCCGCTTGGAGTTAGCCAAAAGGCACCTAAAGACTCTCAGACCATGTGAAACAAGATTCTCTGGTCTGATGAAACCAAGATTGAACTCTTTGGCCTGAATGCCAAGCGTTCACCATCCCTACGGTGAAGCATGGTGGTGGCAGTATCATGCTGTGTGGATTTATTTCAGCGGCAGGGACTGGGAGACTAGTCAGGATTGAGGTAAAGATGAACAGAGCAAAGTACAGAGAGATCCTTGATGAAAACCTGCTCCAGAGCGCTCAGGACCACAGACTGGAGTGAAGGTTCACCTTCCAACAGGACAATGTCCTTGAGGGTCCCAGCCAAAACCCGGGCATCTCTGAAGAGACAATGAAAATAGCTGTGCAGTGTCATTCCCCATTCAACCTGACAGATCTTGAGAAGATCTGCAGAGAAGACTGGGAGAAACTCCCCAAATACAGGTGTGCCAAGATTGCAGCGTCATACCCAAGAAGTCTCCAGGCCGTAATCACTGCCAAAGGTGCTTCAACAAAGTACTGAGTAAAGGGTCTGAGTACTTATGTAAATGTCATATTTCAGTTTTTATGTAGTTTTTATACATTTGCAAACATTTCTAAAAAACAGTTTTTTGCTTTGTCATTATGGGGTATTGTGTGTAGATTGAGAAAATAATAAGTCTGTAACCTAAGAAAATGTAGAAGAAGTTAAGTGGTCTGAATACTTTCCAAATGGCCTGTATGGCTTATCAACCTGAGGATCTATGACCACTGTATGGCTTGTCAACCTGAGGATCTATGACCACTGTATGGTTTGTCAACCTGAGGATCTATGACCACTGCATGGCTTGTCAACTTGAGGATCAATGACCACTGTATGGCTTGTCAACCTGAGGATCCATGACCACTGTATGGCTTGTCAACCTGAGGATCTATGACCACTGTATGGCTTGTCAACCTGAGGATCTATGACCACTGTATGGCTTGTCAACCTGAGGATCTATGACCACTGTATGGCTTGTCAACCTGAGGATCTATGACCTAGTGAAGATGCTATGCTGGTCACTTGTAGTAATAACTAGTCATTTCATATAGACCTATTAGTTAATGTACTTACACAAATATGCCTTGTCACACGCTTTGTCAACCTGTCATCTGTTTTCACACAAATATGCCTTGTCACACGCTTTGTCATCATGTCATCTGTTTTCACGCAAATATGCCTTGTCATCTCTGTCAAATATCATCATACTGGATGAATGAAGGACCTTATACAGTCTCCGATTCTCACTTCTTCTCTGATCTAAAACAGGATGTGGTAGATAGCGTTATAGCACCGTTAGTAGTTTACTCCTCTCTAAACAATGCCACAGAAACTCCACACTTCCACTGCTGCTTTGTGATGAGAACGACGTACCACAACTTGTAACTTGACATATTGGAAATGTATAACCTGAAGAGGCTTGATGTGAAAAGAGCAATTTCTCTCAGATTGTGATAAAAACATGATCCCCACCTGTAAAAAAAATAAAAGAAAGAAATGATCTCGGTCAGGTGTCATAAATTGGAAGTTTGTTTTGTGTTCTTCTCTCCTAGGTACACCAGAGATAGACACAGCGTGTGAGGCGTGTCCGCAGGGCCTGTTCTCCAGCCGGATGTCTGCCAGCGAGCCATGTGTGCCTCACAGGAACTGCTCTGAGCTGGGCTTGAAGACCCTCCGACCAGGGACCCCCACCCAGAACACACTGTGTGAGAACAAGGCTGAAGGATCTGTCCTGGAGTGCTCCCAACACCACACACAGTGTCACACTGGTGAGAATATACAGGATAATGGTGATATATGCCAGACTCTCTTATCCAAAGCAATTTAAAGTCATACATTGGCCCCAACGGGAATTGAACCCACTACCTTTGGCGTTGCGAACCCCACGCTCTACCTCCTGAACCATACATGACCACAGCACATACACCACGTAATGTCTATTAAAAAAGCTCTGCACGACGACCCGCTCAGCTTCACACTGACTAAATGACCACAGTGTCTGACTCCTGTACTTTTACTAAGTATGTGAGTCTGAATGGGACAGATGTGCAACATAGGTTAATGAGTAACTTCAGCTGAAACTGTTTTCCATCCCCCCAAAAATACCTAGGCTTGATCTCAGCAGGTAAACACTGGTTGAAACCCAGTTAATCACAGCTGCTTACAGCGTTTCACTTGAACAGCAGGTCAACATCATCCCACTAACTCCAGTAACTCCAGACATCATCCCACCAACTCCAGTAACTCCAGACGTCATCCACCTAACTCCAGACGTCATCCCACTAACTCCAGACAGCATCCCACTAACTCCAGTAACTCCAGACATCATCCCACTAACTCCAGTAACTCCAGACGTCATCCCACTAACTCCAGACGTCATCCCACTAACTCCAGACGTCATCCCACTAACTCCAGACGTCATCCCACTAACTCCAGACGTCATCCCACTAACTCCAGACGTCATCCCACTAACTCCAGACGTCATCCCACTAACTCCAGACGTCATCCCACTAACTCCAGACGTCATCCCACTAACTCCAGACGTCATCCCACTAACTCCAGACGTCATCCCACTAACTCCAGACGTCATCCCACTAACTCCAGTAACTCCAGACATCATCCCACTAACTCCAGTAACTCCAGACGTCATCCCACTAACTTCCGTAACTCCAGATGTCATCCCACTAACTCCAGACGTCATCCCACTAACTCTAGTAACTCCAGACATCATCCCACTAACTCTAGTAACTCCAGACATCATCCCACTAACTCTAGTAACTCCAGACATCATCCCACTAACTCCAGTAACTCCAGACATCATCCCACTAACTCCAGACATCATCCCACTAACTCCAGACATCATCCCACTAACTCCACTAACTCCAGACGTCATCCCACTAACTCCAGTCCAGACGTCATCCCACTAACTCCAGTAACTCCAGACGTCATCCCACTAACTCCAGACAGCATCCCACTAACTCCAGTAACTCCAGACGTCATCCCACTAACTCCAGACGTCATCCCACTAACTCCAGACGTCATCCCACTAACTCCAGTAACTCCAGACATCATCCCACTAACTCCAGTAACTCCAGACGTCATCCCACTAACTTCCGTAACTCCAGATGTCATCCCACTAACTCCAGACGTCATCCCACTAACTCCAGTAACTCCAGACGTCATCCCACTAACTCCAGTAACTCCAGACGTCATCCCACTAACTCCAGACAGCATCCCACTAACTCCAGTAACTCCAGACGTCATCCCACTAACTCCAGACGTCATCCCACTAACTCCAGACGTCATCCCACTAACTCCAGACGTCATCCCACTAACTCCAGACGTCATCCCACTAACTCCAGACGTCATCCCACTAACTCCAGACGTCATCCCACTAACTCCAGACGTCATCCCACTAACTCCAGACGTCATCCCACTAACTCCAGACGTCATCCCACTAACTCCAGATGTCATCCCACTAACTCCAGATGTCATCCCACTAACTCCAGATGTCATCCCACTAACTCCAGATGTCATCCCACTAACTCCAGATGTCATCCCACTAACTCCAGATGTCATCCCACTAACTCCAGATGTCATCCCACTAACTCCAGATGTCATCCCACTAACTCCAGATGTCATCCCACTAACTCCAGATGTCATCCCACTAACTCCAGACGTCATCCCACTAACTCCAGACGTCATCCCACTAACTCTAGTAACTCCAGACGTCATCCCACTAACTCCAGTAAATCCAGACGTCATCCCACTAACTCCAGTAACTCCAGACGTCATCCCACTAACTCCAGTAACTCCAGACGTCATCCCACTAACTCCAGTAACTCCAGACGTCATCCCACTAACTCCAGTAACTCCAGACGTCATCCCACTAACTCCAGTAACTCCAGACGTCATCCCACTAACTCCAGATGTCATCCCACTAACTCCAGATGTCATCCCACTAACTCCAGATGTCATCCCACTAACTCCAGACGTCATCCCACTAACTCTAGTAACTCCAGACGTCATCCCACTAACTCCAGTAAATCCAGACGTCATCCCACTAACTCCAGTAACTCCAGACGTCATCCCACTAACTCCAGTAACTCCAGACGTCATCCCACTAACTCCAGTAACTCCAGACGTCATCCCACTAACTCTAGTAACTCCAGACGTCATCCCACTAACTCTAGTAACTCCAGACATCATCCCACTAACTCCAGTAACTCCAGACATCATCCCACTAACTCCAGACATCATCCCACTAACTCCAGACATCATCCCACTAACTCCACTAACTCCAGACGTCATCCCACTAACTCCAGTCCAGACGTCATCCCACTAACTCCAGTAACTCCAGACGTCATCCCACTAACTCCAGACAGCATCCCACTAACTCCAGTAACTCCAGACGTCATCCCACTAACTCCAGACGTCATCCCACTAACTCCAGACGTCATCCCACTAACTCCAGACGTCATCCCACTAACTCCAGATGTCATCCCACTAACTCCAGATGTCATCCCACTAACTCCAGATGTCATCCCACTAACTCCAGATGTCATCCCACTAACTCCAGATGTCATCCCACTAACTCCAGATGTCATCCCACTAACTCCAGATGTCATCCCACTAACTCCAGATGTCATCCCACTAACTCCAGATGTCATCCCACTAACTCCAGATGTCATCCCACTAACTCCAGATGTCATCCCACTAACTCCAGATGTCATCCCACTAACTCCAGATGTCATCCCACTAACTCCAGATGTCATCCCACTAACTCCAGATGTCATCCCACTAACTCCAGATGTCATCCCACTAACTCCAGATGTCATCCCACTAACTCCAGATGTCATCCCACTAACTCCAGATGTCATCCCACTAACTCCAGACGTCATCCCACTAACTCTAGTAACTCCAGACGTCATCCCACTAACTCTAGTAACTCCAGACGTCATCCCACTAACTCCAGTAACTCCAGACGTCATCCCACTAACTCCAGATGTCATCCCACTAACTCCAGATGTCATCCCACTAACTCCAGACGTCATCCCACTAACTCTAGTAACTCCAGACGTCATCCCACTAACTCTAGTAACTCCAGACGTCATCCCACTAACTCCAGTAAATCCAGACGTCATCCCACTAACTCCAGTAACTCCAGACGTCATCCCACTAACTCCAGTAACTCCAGACGTCATCCCACTAACTCCAGTAACTCCAGACGTCATCCCACTAACTCTAGTAACTCCAGACGTCATCCCACTAACTCTAGTAACTCCAGACATCATCCCACTAACTCCAGTAACTCCAGACATCATCCCACTAACTCCAGACATCATCCCACTAACTCCAGACATCATCCCACTAACTCCACTAACTCCAGACGTCATCCCACTAACTCCAGTCCAGACGTCATCCCACTAACTCCAGTAACTCCAGACGTCATCCCACTAACTCCAGACAGCATCCCACTAACTCCAGTAACTCCAGACGTCATCCCACTAACTCCAGACGTCATCCCACTAACTCCAGACGTCATCCCACTAACTCCAGACGTCATCCCACTAACTCCAGACGTCATCCCACTAACTCCAGATGTCATCCCACTAACTCCAGATGTCATCCCACTAACTCCAGATGTCATCCCACTAACTCCAGATGTCATCCCACTAACTCCAGATGTCATCCCACTAACTCCAGATGTCATCCCACTAACTCCAGATGTCATCCCACTAACTCCAGATGTCATCCCACTAACTCCAGATGTCATCCCACTAACTCCAGATGTCATCCCACTAACTCCAGATGTCATCCCACTAACTCCAGATGTCATCCCACTAACTCCAGATGTCATCCCACTAACTCCAGATGTCATCCCACTAACTCCAGATGTCATCCCACTAACTCCAGATGTCATCCCACTAACTCCAGATGTCATCCCACTAACTCCAGACGTCATCCCACTAACTCTAGTAACTCCAGACGTCATCCCACTAACTCTAGTAACTCCAGACGTCATCCCACTAACTCCAGTAAATCCAGACGTCATCCCACTAACTCCAGTAACTCCAGACGTCATCCCACTAACTCCAGTAACTCCAGACGTCATCCCACTAACTCCAGTAACTCCAGACGTCATCCCACTAACTCTAGTAACTCCAGACGTCATCCCACTAACTCCAGTAAATCCAGACGTCATCCCACTAACTCCAGTAACTCCAGACGTCATCCCACTAACTCCAGTAACTCCAGACGTCATCCCACTAACTCCAGTAACTCCAGACGTCATCCCACTAACTCCAGTAACTCCAGACGTCATCCCACTAACTCCAGATGTCATCCCACTAACTCCAGATGTCATCCCACTAACTCCAGATGTCATCCCACTAACTCCAGATGTCATCCCACTAACTCCAGACGTCATCCCACTAACTCCAGTAAATCCAGACGTCATCCCACTAACTCCAGTAACTCCAGACGTCATCCCACTAACTCCAGTAACTCCAGACATCATCCCACTAACTCCAGACATCATCCCACTAACTCCAGACATCATCCCACTAACTCCACTAACTCCAGACGTCATCCCACTAACTCCAGACGTCACTCCAGATGTCATCCCACTAACTCCAGACGTCATCCCACTAACTTTTTCTTGAGCAGATGGTCTGGGGGCCGGAACATAATTACAGATCATTTGTAGACTGCAAATTGACCGCAAGAAGCCCAAACATATATAATATTTGACTAATACATAATAATTTCAAGCCTTGCATACATTTGTATAGGGCGGCTCACATCCCATAGGGTGGCTCACATCCCATAGGGTGGCTCACATCCCATAGGGTGGCTCACATCCCATAGGGCGGCTCACATCCCATAGGGCGGCTCACATCCCATAGGGCGGCTCACATCCCATAGGGTGGCTCACATCCCATAGGGCGGCTCACATCCCATAGGGCGGCTCACATCCCATAGGGCGGCTCACATCCCATAGGGCGGCTCACATCCAATAGGGTGGCTCACATCCCATAGGGTGGCTCACATCCCATAGGGCGGCTCACATCCCATAGGGCGGCTCACATCCCATAGGGCGCCTCACATCCCATGGGGCGGCTCACATCCCATGGGGCGGCTCACATCCCATAGGGTGGCTCACATCCCATAGGGTGGCTCACATCCCATAGGGTGGCTCACATCCCATAGGGCGGCTCACATTCCATAGGGCCCCTCACATCCCATAGGGCGGCTCACAAATGGCCCATCGTCGTCCCGGTTCGGGTTTGGCCGGAGTAGGCAGTCATTGTAAATAGGAATTTGTTCTTATCTGACTTGCCAAGTTAAATAAAGGTTAAATAAAATAAAAAGTTTACGATCACGTGTCTTTCTAGTATACGTGGGAATACTTGGGAACAGATTTCCTAAATTAAAATCAATTGGAGCTGATTTGCTGGTGTTTTTACAGTATTTTATGCCCAACCATGAAAAACCTGTTTTGTTTTTTTGCTCACAGGCCGCCAGTTTGGGTCTTACTCAGACTGAAACCATGAAGAATGCTGCTCAGAACACACACACACACATACACACACACACCACAGAACCACAACACATTAGACTGAGCCTGATGAGCCTCTCAGGAGACCGAACACAGTACTGAGTTCTCATTCTAGAACCTGAACGATGCACACAGAACACCTGTCTTCCATCACACCATCTCTGCTGTGTGATGTATCACAATGAGCCGTGTCAGGGGGAAGTTGACTTCCATGAGAATCAACTCTTCACATGAAACTGAGTTCCTATAGGATGACTAACAACTCTCAGGGTAGAACACCCAGAACTGTTACTTTCCCTGGGGACTGACGCTCTCCTTAACAATTCATTCAGGATTTGTTTTCGTAGGATAGGACACACATACAATTACAATGATTTAGTTGTTCTATTTCTATGGTGACACCGCAGATCGTTTGCAAAGAATTAGAAAATAGTTTGAAGTAAAAATGTCAAATTGAGAGGAAATATGTCTAATCCGTTGGTTTAGATTTGAGAAAATGCTCTAAGTCAGACCTGCTGTAAATCAGACCTGCTGTAAATCAGACCTGCTGTAAATCAGACCTGCTGTAAATCAGACCTGCTGTAAATCAGACCTGCTGTAAATCAGACCTGCTGTAAGTCAGACCTGCTGTAAGTCAGACCTGCTGTAAGTCAGACCTGCTGTAAGTCAGACCTGCTGTAAGTCAGACCTGCTGTAAGTCAGACCTGCTGTAAGTCAGACCTGCTGTAAATCAGGCCTGCTGTGAGTCAGACCTGCTGTAAGTTGGGTGGTCCTTTGCATGGGGTGATGTAAGTTTCCTTAAACAATCAGTCTTCCAGATAGATGACACAGGAACTTTGGTATTAAACTCTTTAGTAATACAATGTAATTGCAGACAGAGATTCACATACCTCAGTAGTCTATCGTAACGATCTGTGTGGTGAAACAGGAGACAACACTCTTTATACTCTTTGGGGCAGCAGGGTAGCCTAGTGGTTAGAGTGGAGGGGCGGCAGGGTAGCCTAGTGGTTAGTGTAGAGGTGGCAGGGTAGCCTAGTGGTTAGAGTGGAGGGGCGGCAGGGTAGCCTAGTGGTTAGAGTGGAGGGGCGGCAGGGTAGCCTAGTGGTTAGAGTGGAGGGGCGGCAGGGTAGCCTAGTGGTTAGAGTGTAGAGGGGGCAGGGTAGCCTAGTGGTTAGAGTGTAGAGGTGGCAGGGTAGCCTAGTGGTTAGAGTGGAGGGGCGGCAGGGTAGCCTAGTGATTAGAGTGTTGAAATAGTAACCGGAAGGTTGCAAGTTCAAATCCCTGAGCTGACAAGGTACAAATCTGTCATTCTGCCCCTGAACAGGCAGTTAACCCACTGTTCCTAGGCCGTCATTGAAAATAAGAATTTGTTCTTAACTGACTTGCCTAGTTAAATAAAGGTAAAAAAAAAAAAATACAATCTACCTGTCAATCATATCATAACATTGTTGCATTGGATTAGAAACAAAGTATCTAAGATGAGAAAAACAGGTCTAGACTGTGGTTTCTCTCTATCTCGTCCTTGAGGCTGTGTGACTATCAGCAGGTGCAGACGATTCTCATCCTGAGAACTTGAAGCAGTACATCTCCATTTACCCAGTACTTTTCCATCATTGCACATTGCAGGTATACAAAGGTTATGACATAAATACAGTAATCATGGTGTCAGTGTAGCCCCACACCCCACCACCAGGGTAACCCCCAACCAAGTCAGCCCTGCTGTAGGTCAGACCTGCATCCCAAAATGGCACCCTATTACCTATATAGTGCACTACTTTTGACCAGAGCCCTATTGGCCCTGGTCAAAAGTAGTGCACTATAAAGGGAATGCGGTGCACTTTCGGAGTCAACTACAGACTTAGGAACGAAGCCAGATAAGGAGGAGAGGCTGTGAGGGAAATGAGTGTGTCGCCGCTGGGATGGAACAAAGAAGTGAGAGGAAGTGATGTTTTCATTATCTGGTCTGGTAATGACTGGATACCCTCCATTACACACACACACAGACACACACACACACCACATCAGAGTGAGCCTGATGAGTCTCTCACGAGACCCAAACACAGTACTGAGTTCTAGAACCAGAACGCTGCACACACACAGAACACCTTTGTTCCATCACAGCAGGTCTGCTGTGTGACGTATCACAGTGAGCCGTATCAGGGGGAAGGTTGAGGTCCATCTCCACAGGCGTTGAGGTCTTCATGTGAACTGGTGCTCATCATCTAGCGATTTGATATCTGTTCAATAGAATAAATGAATGTTTATTTGATAGAACCTGAAACAGAAAGGCTGTTTCAGGAATAGGATACAATTATGGTCCCAATAGAGTAAACCAAACACATCTGTCTCTTCACACAGATCTCTTCACACAGAATCAATCAACATCTCAATGTATCGGAAAGAAAACGTACCTAAGTACCAGGATGTAACGTCAGTGTCCTCTCTCTCTCTCCCTCTCTCCCTCAGACGTGTCGCTGTGTGAGGAGGCCATATTCCAGTCTCTGGCGTCTCTCCGTCTGTCCTCCGTCCCCCTGGAGCGTCTCCTGGAGAGCCTGCCTGGGAAGAGGGTGGACAGGAAGAGTCTGGAGAGGCTTAAGAAGGCCTGCTCCCCCCAGCAGCAGATACTACTCCTGTTGAGACTCTGGAGAGAACAGAACAAAGACCAGGTTAAACTCTACGGCATCATTCAAGGTCAGTAGGATCCGTTTAGTAGAGCTCTGCTATTGGCTGCTGCATATGAGTTCTAAAGACTTTTATCCAATGAGAGGGTCCTGTTATGTCCTGGGCTCATCATATCTATTATCCAATGAGAGGGTCCTGTTATGTCCTGGGCTCATCATATCTATTATCCAATAAGAGGGTCCTGTTATGTCCTGGGCTCATCATATCTATTATCCAATAAGAGGGTCCTGTTATGTCCTGGGCTCATCATATCTATTATCCAATGAGAGGGTCCTGTTATGTCCTGGGCTCATCATATCTATTATCCAATGAGAGGGTCCTGTTATGTCCTGGGCTCATCATATCTATTATCCAGTGAACCACTGTGAGTGGAAGGTGTCCAGGTTAGGGGTGTCCAGGTTAGGGGTGTCCAGGTTAGGGCTGTCCAGGTTAGGGCTGTCCAGGTTAGGGGTGTCCAGGTTAGGGGTGTCCAGGTTAGGGGTGTCCAGATTAGGGGTGTCCAGGTTAGGGGTGTCCAGGTTAGGGGTGTCCAGGTTATAGCAGAGACTGACTCAACCACACGAGTTCCCAGCCATCCCGTCTTCAGTCAGCTGTTTGTTCTAAAAAATAGTTTTTTTTCATTTTCCTGATGTTCTTCATCCATAACCGTTGGTTACGTGGTTATACGATAATTGTGGCAGCCCTAATCCAGCTGTCTAAGAGTAGTATCATGACTATCCTTTCCCTCCACTGTGAGCGTAAGGTGTCCAGGTGTCTTACAGTAGTATCAGTTTAACCTGAGTTCCACCTCTACCCTGTGGTCTCAGGTGTGAACCACTGTGAGCATAAGGTGTCCAGGTGTCTTACAGTAGTATCAGTTTAACCTGAGTTCCTCCTCTACCCTGTGGTCTCAGGTGTGAACCACTGTGAGCATAAGGAGTCCAGGTGTCTTACAGTAGTATCAGTTTAACCTGAGTTCCTCCTCTACCCTGTGGTCTCAGGTGTGAACCACTGTGAGCGTAAGGTGTCCAGGTGTGCGGGTTTGAAGAACCTGACCCTGGGTGACCTGATGATGGTGATGAAGAGTCTTCCAGGGGTCCGGGCTCACGAGGAAGACATCAGGGCCGTGGTCTCCTCATGCCGCTCCCAGCAGTACCTCCTGCAGCTCCTACACCTTTGGAAGAACGAGAACAAGGACCTGGACATCAATAAGGTATTGGTCCGCCACCACCATGCACATTAACACGCCTGCCTTAATCTAGACCAATTATGACTGTGGACATTCCTCATTTTTCCTTTTCTACGTACCAACAACAAGATAAGATTATCCAATTAGAAGTGTGTTGGGTTTCCTTTGATGAAAGCACCGCAACGGAGAAGACGGAGTAACTGACTTGATCACTTTGTGTTCTCCTTGATCGTTAAAACAATGTAGTCTGTATATGTATTTGTTTAAATGGTCAAAATAAAAGCTAATCTATTAATCCATCAATGAAAGGGTCTGGCTCACAGCCTGAGCAGGCTCCGACAGCAGGGGGCACCACGTCCGCTCCTCAGGAGCATCAAGAAGATCAACCGGATCATCTCCACCTCCTCCATACACAAGATGTACGAGAAGATGTTCCTCAACATGATTGAGGACGGGACCTGCTTCAACACCAAACCCTTCAACCAATAGGAGAAATGGGGCGGGTCTAAGGTGGGGGAGGGGGAGGGGCAGAACTGGGTTTCAAATACTTAAAAAATGTATCATTTGTTAGAGTCTGCCTGGAGTGTCAGATGGATGGGGTTTGACGTTTTGTGATGTTTCTATTGGTTTATTGCTCCAGACAAGCTCAATCAGGGTCAGATAAAGGTTGTAAATTCATGTTTAAGGTATTTGCACCCCAGGTCTGATGGGGGTGGATCCTAACGTCCACTTACGTCAAATTTTCACTTGGTCTCCCATTGATATCAATGCATGACTAAGTGACAATTCCATTCAAAAATGTAAATTAGGATTAGTCCTAACTGTGTGAAAAACAGGGTTGGGGTCAATTTAGTGGAAATTCAATTCATGAGGATTTTTATTTGTGAATTTGATTTTTAATTCACTTGCTGAATTGACTGAATTAAAAATGGAATTGATTCCAACCTTAGCGAAAAGAGAAAACTATTTAAAATGTGTATATAGTCTGGTGTCTTTAAGGTGAGGTAGAGGGGTGATAGGGAAGGGGGTGGTGATAGGGAAGGGGGGGTGATAGGGAAGGGGGTGGTGATAGGGAAGTGGGGGTGATAGGGAAGGGGGTGGTGATAGGGAAGTGGTGGTGATAGGGAAGTGGGGGTGATAGGGAAGTGGGGGTGATAGGGAAGGGGGGGTGATAGGGAAGTGGGGGTGATAGGGAAGTGGGGGTGATAGGGAAGTGGGGGTGATAGGGAAGGGGGGGTGATAGGGAAGTGGGGGTGATAGGGAAGGGGGTGGTGATAGGGAAGTGGGGGTGATAGGGAAGGGGGGGTGATAGGGGAGTGGGGGTGATAGGGAAGGGGGGGTGATAGGGAAGTGGGGGTGATAGGGAAGGGGGGGTGATAGGGAAGGGGGGGTGATAGGGAAGGGGGTGGTGATAGGGAAGTGGGGGTGATAGGGAAGGGGGGGTGATAGTGAAGTGGGGGTGATAGGGAAGGGGGGGTGATAGGGAAGGGGGTGGTGATAGGGAAGGGGGGGTGATAGGGAGGGGGGGGTGATAGGGAGGGGGGGGTGATAGGGAAGGGGGGGGTGATAGTGAAGTGGGGGTGATAGGGAAGTGGGGGTGATAGGGAAGGGGGGGGTGATAGGGAGGGGGGGTGGTGATAGGGAAGGGGGTGGTGATAGGGAAGTGGTGGTGATAGGGAAGGGGGGGTGATAGGGAGGGGGGGGTGATAGGGAGGGGGGGTGATAGGGAGGGGGGGTGATAGGGAAGGGGGTGGTGATAGGGAAGGGGGGGTCATCTTGCTTTTTTCACTGTTTTAAAAGGAGGAGATGTATTTCATAATGAAATGTTTCCTCCTGTGTGCGTTCCAAATGGAACCCTATTCCCTATATAGTGCACTACTACCCAATGGGCCCTGGTCAAAAGTAGTGCACTATATAGGTAATAGGGTGCCATTCCCCCCCCGCCACTGTTCTGTGTGGACTGCTGACATCCAAAGCTCTATTGACACTGTCAAAACATTTCAAACATTGTCAGCTTTTATGAATGTACAAAGGAGTGCAATTTGTTTTATTTAAATGTGATTTTTCTGACCAAATTTGTTTGTAAAAGCTTATTTTTATTTCTCTATTAAAAAAACTGGATTCTGAATGCTGCAGGTTTGAATGTTGTTTGTTTGTAGCTGAAGGGATTTGTTTTGTAAATCATTTTTGTATAAAAAAAGGTATGGATCTTTATTTGGGATGTTTCTGGTTGGACCAGCCCTTTTCAAGTCCTTAACATTTGTAAACATTATGTCGAATTATCTGATTAAAATCCATTTGATAAAATTGTTGTATGGTTTTGCTTTCCCCTTACATTAGTGTGAATGTAGAGCCCTGGTGTCGTTACTCTCCTTGCAGTAACCTGTGTCTGACGGAATGGTTTCTGATACACACCACTCCTCCTATTGACTCAGTCTTGTTACGCGCATTCATTAAGAAACAGGAAATAGCTTCCTCATTACACTTACTCAATAAGGATGTGGTATTCCTTCCTTGGAAATATAGTGTTTATGTGAAGCTTCAGTGTACAGCTGATATGTAGGGGCCGGCAGGGTAGCCTAGTGGTTAGAGTGTTGGACTAGTAACCGGAAGGTTGCAAGTTCAAATCCCTGCGCTGACAAGGTACAAATCTGTCGTTCTGCCCCTGAACAGGCAGTTAACCCCACTGTTCCTAGGCAGTCTTTGAACATAAGAATGTGTTCTTAACTGACTTGCCTGGTTAAATAAAGGTAAAGAAAAAATGTCCACACTGTCCTGTCCTGTCCTGTCCTGTCCTGTTCTATGAAATGACTTGACTCATCTTTACTCTCCTGCAAAATGAGTATGTGAATGTTCTTCACTGTGTCATTCTGTCTCCTGGAAGGTTCTTCACTGTGTCATTCTGTCTCCTGGAAGGTTCTTCACTGTGTCATTGTCTCCTGGAAGGTTCTTCACTGTGTCATTCTGTCTCCTGGAAGGTTCTTCACTGTGTCAGTCTGTCTCCTGGAAGGTTCTTCACTGTGTCATTCTGTCTCCTGGAAGGTTATTCACTGTGTCATTCTGTCTCCTGGAAGGTTATTCACTGTGTCATTCTGTCTCCTGGAAGGTTATTCACTGTGTCATTCTGTCTCCTGGAAGGTTATTCACTGTGTCATTCTGTCTCCTGGAAGGTTATTCACTGTGTCATTCTGTCTCCTGGAAGGTTATTCACTGTGTCATTCTGTCTCCTGGAAGGTTGTTCACTGTGTCATTCTGTCTCCTGGAAGGTGGTTCACTGTGTCATTCTATCTCCTGGAAGGTGGTTCACTGGGTCATTCTGTCTCCTGGAAGGTGGTTCACTGTGTCATTCTGTCTCCTGGAAGGTGGTTCACTGTGTCATTCTGTCTCCTGGAAGGTGGTTCACTGTGTCATTCTGTCTCCTGGAAGGTGGTTCACTGTGTCATTCTGTCTCCTGGAAGGTGGTTCACTGGGTCATTCTGTCTCCTGGAAGGTGGTTCACTGTGTCATTCTGTCTCCTGGAAGGTGGTGCACTGTGTCATTCTGTCTCCTGGAAGGTGGTTCACTGTGTCATTCTGTCTCCTGGAAGGTGGTTCACTGTGTCATTCTGTCTCCTGGAAGGTGGTTCACTGTGTCATTCTGTCTCCTGGAAGGTGGTTCACTGGGTCATTCTGTCTCCTGGAAGGTGGTTCACTGGGTCATTCTGTCTCCTGGAAGGTGGTTCACTGTGTCATTCTGTCTCCTGGAAGGTGGTTCACTGTGTCATTCTGTCTCCTGGAAGGTTATTCACTGGGTCAGTCTGTCTCCTGGAAGGTTATTCACTGGGTCAGTCTGTCTCCTGGAAGGTTATTCACTGGGTCAGTCTGTCTCCTGGAAGGTTATTCACTGGGTCATTCTGTCTCCTGGAAGGTGGTTCACTGTCTCACCTCCACTAGTGTGGTCCCAGATCTGTTTGTGATGTCTTCTAGGGTCATTGTCTCCTCTGTACCAGATGAGACTAGTTGTAACCAGATCAAACTAGTTACGACTATACTAGTCTCATCGGGTTACAACTAGTCTGATCTGGTTAGAACTAGTCTGATCTGGTTAGAACTAGTCTCATCTGGTTAGAATTAGTCTGATCTGGTTACAACTAGTCTCATCTGGTTAGACCTAGTCTGATCTGGTTAGAACTAGTCTGATCTGGTTACAACTAGTCTCATCTGGTTACAACTAGTCTGATCTGGTTACAACTAGTCTCATCTGGTTAGAACTAGTCTGATCTGGTTACAACTAGTCTGATCTGGTTACAACTAGTCTGATCTGGTTACAACTAGTCTGATCTGGTTACAACTAGTCTCATCTGGTTACAACTAGTCTGATCTGGTTACAACTAGTCTCATCTGGTTACAACTAGTCTGATCTGGTTACAACTAGTCTCATCTGGTTACAACTAGTCTCATCTGGTTACAACTAGTCTGATCTGTACCTACTGCTGTTGTCACGCCATCTCACCTTGCTCCTCAGAAAGGAACCAGAGCTCCTTGTTTGGTTGTCAGGAGTGTGTAGTCAGGGTAACTTCCTACGGAGGATCATAATGTTGTCATACATGTTATTATATCTTTAAAGGTCAGCTGACCAGAGTCTAGCCTGATCCCAAGTCATATTGTCACTGGCAGCAACAACGACCATAGGAGTTGGTAAGACAGTACAAACTAGATATGGGACCAGGTTAGACTCTGGTCAGCTGACCTTTAAAGACTGTTCTGCTGTGGTCTACATGAGGACCCAGAAGCCCTTCCACATTTTACCTATAGGAAGTAATGGTGACCTTTACAGAACTTTTTATAGACATGTTTGGTTGTCATGGGAAGTAAGAGTGAGAATGAGTGCGTGTGAGTGAGAGAGAGAGAGAGAGAGGATGTGTGTTTTTTTTTTTTTACAGAGTCAATGTGGAGGCTATACAGGGGGTACCGGTACAGAGTCAATGTGGAGGCTATATACATGGGGTACCGGTACAGAGTCAATGTGGAGGCTATATACAGGGGGTACCGGTACAGAGTCAATGTGGAGGCTATATACAGGGGGTACCGGTACAGAGTCAATGTGGAGGCTATATACAAGGGGTACCGGTACAGAGTCAATGTGGAGGCTATATACAGGGGGTACCGGTACAGAGTCAATGTGGAGGCTATATACAGGGGGTACCGGTACAGAGTCAATGTGGAGGCTATATACAAGGGGTACCGGTACAGAGTCAATGTGGAGGCTATGTATAGTGGGTACCTGTACAGAGTCAATGTGGAGGCTATATACAGGGATACCGGTACAGAGTCAATGTGGAGGCTATATACAGGGATACCGGTACAGAGTCAATGTGCGGGGGCACCGGTTAGTCGAGGTAATATGTACATGTAGGTAGAGTTAAAGTGACTATGCATAAACCATAAATAGAGAGTAGTAGCAGTGTAAAAGAGGGAGGGGGGGGGCAATGCAAATAGTCTGGGTAGCTATTTGATTAGCTGTTCAGGAGTCTTCTGGATTAGGGGTAGAAGCTGTTAAGAAGCTTTTTGGACCTATACTTGGCGCTCCGGTATCTCTTGCTGTGCGGTAGCAGAGAGAACAGTCTATGACTAGGGGAGTCTTTGACAATTTCTAGGGCCTTCCTCTGACACCGCCTGGTATAGAGGTCCTGGATTGCGGGAAGCTTGGGCCATACGCATTACCCTCTGTATTGCCTTGCGGTAGGAGGCCGAGCAGTTGCCATACCAGGCGGTGATGCAACCAGATGCTCTTGATGGTGCAGCTGTATAACTTTTTGAGGATCTCAGGACCCATGCCAAATCTTTTCAGTGTCCTGAGGGGGAATATGCGCTGTCTTGCCCTCTTCACCTGTTATGACTAATTGGGGGACACCAGGTGTGTTATGACTAACTGGGGACACCTGGTGTGTTATGACTAACTGGGACACCAGGTGTGTTATGACTAACTGGGGACACCAGGTGTGTTATGACTAACTGGGGACACCTGGTGTGTTATGACTAACTGGGGACACCAGGTGTGTTATGACTAATTGGGGACACCAGGCGTGTTATGACTAACTGGGGACACCAGGTGTGTTATGACTAATTGGGGACACCAGGCGTGTTATGATTAACTGGGGACACCAGGCGTGTTATGACTAACTGGGGACACCAGGTGTGTTATGACTAATTGGAGACACCAGGCGTGTTATGACTAACTGGGGACACCAGGTGTGTTATGACTAACTGGGACACCAGGTGTGTTATGACTAACTGGGGACACCAGGTGTGTTATGACTAATTGGGGACACCGGGCGTGTTATGACTAACTGGGGACACCAGGTGTGTTATGACTAATTGGGGACACCAGGTGTGCTATGACTAACTGGGGACACCAGGTGTGCTATGACTAACTGGGGACACCAGGTGTGTTATGACTAATTGGGGACACCAGGCGTGTTGTGACTAATTGGGGACACCAGGCTTGTTTTGACTAATTGGGGACACCAGGCATGTTGTGACTAATTGGGGACACCAGGTGTGTTATGACTAACTGGGGACACCAGGCGTGTTATGACTAACTGGGGACACCAGGTGTGTTATGACTAATTGGGGACACCAGGCGTGTTATAACTAACTGGGGACACCAGGCGTGTTATGACTAACTGGGGACACCAGGCTGGTTATGATTAACTGGGGACACCAGGCGTGTTGTGACTAACTGGGGACACCAGGTGTGTTATGACTAACTGGGGACACCAGGCGTGTTATAACTAATTGGGGACACCAGGCATGTTATGACTAACTGGGGACACCAGGTGTGTTATGACTAACTGGGGAAACCAGGTGTGTTGTGACTAACTGGGGACACCAGGTGTGTTGTGACTAACTGACAACACCAGGTGTATTATGACTAATTGGGGACACCAGGCGTGTTGTGACTAACTGGGGACACCAGGTGTGTTGTGACTAATTGGGGACACCAGGTGTGTTATGACTAATTGGGGACACCAGGCGTGTTATGACTAATTGGGGACACCAGGCATGTTATGACTAACTGGGGACACCAGGTGTGTTATGACTAACTGGGGACACCAGGTGTGTTGTGACTAACTGAGGACACCAGGTGTGTTATGACTAATTGGGGACACCAGGCGTGTTGTGACTAACTGGGGACACCAGGTGTGTTATGACTAACTGGGGACACCAGGTGTGTTGTGACTAACTGAGGACACCAGGTGTGTTATGACTAATTGGGGACACCAGGCGTGTTGTGACTAACTGGGGACACCAGGTGTGTTGTGAAGGTGTTATAATATGATCTAATAGAGGGCATGTCTCCATGTCTCTGACTCCTCCCCTTCCTCTTTCTAGTCCACGGTTCAGGATAAAGGGCGATAAGGTCTGAATCAGCCCACAATAGAGGATATGACTCCTCCCCTTCCTCATTCTAGTCGGTTGACGATAAAGTGCGATAAGGTCTGAATCAGCCCACAATAGAGGATATGACTCCTCCCCTTCCTCTTTCTAGTGGTTGACGATAAAGGGCAGAGAGAAGGATCCATGATCAAGTCCTTTTACAGCTGGACAAGCGACAACATCAACATGGTGAGTCACTCTTCTGATGATGGGATAATGACACATACAAGGATGTTCCTTTTTAACACATTATTTATATATTGCAACATTTTAAAGTTACATATTTCGGTATATTGTACAATGTGAATGTGTTGCCATGACAAAACGCTGTTTGTAATTATTAGTCAATTTTACAATAATGTTGTGTAATAAATGGGTAGCCCCTTAGCCTACAGTTGAAACCTTTATATCAATCAAATGTATTGTCACAACGTGCTCCAAACAAAGTGCATTCTTTTCTTATATTTACAGTTGTTCACAATCCTCGTAGTGCTGGCGTCGGTTGATCTCAGCTGTAGCGCAATGAAAGAGGTTCTTCAAAGTCAGACCCCCGCCACGTATCACCACATGGACTCCTCCACCGACCAGTTACTCACCTGTCATCGCTGTCCACCTGGCCATCACATGTCTGCGCACTGCACCGCCACCACGCAGACCGTGTGTACACCATGTCCATCAGGCCACTACACTCAGTACTGGAACTACCTGCACAAGTGCCTGTACTGCGGCACGTTCTGTGGGGAGCACCAGGTGGTCAAGGAGGAGTGCTCGGTTCTCAGTGACAGGGTGTGTGAGTGCAAAGGAGGATATTACTGGGACGCCGATTTCTGTATCAGACACACGGAGTGTCCTTCTGGCTACGGGGTGAAACGGAGAGGTAAGAAACAGAATGGACAGATATGTCACCATTTCCGTCTTTGCGCAATAGCGTTATTTTGCAGATAGATCGAAAAACGGTATATAACGGTTTATAACGGACAAATAGTAATATACATGTGTTTAAAAATGTCAAATGCCCCCACAGGTACGACGGAGACGGACACAGAGTGTGAAAAATGCCCTCACGGTTCCTTCTCCTACAGCACTTCTTCGCGCGCGCTGTGCGTAAATCACACGGATTGCGCGTCACTGGGGCGGAAGACGGTCCTCAGGGGTACGTGTTGGCACGACAACCTCTGCGCCCTTTCCTGTGAAGAACAGAAAGATGGAGGTGGGTATCACATTATCGACAAGATCTTGATATTGACTTTTGTTTTTAGCTGTGGTGTATTTCAAACCCAAATACTGAAACAGAATTTGTGGTCTATATTTTATTTATTGCAGACTTTTATGAAATGTAATGAAAGTAATATTCGTATATTTTTGTATTACATTGGTATTATGCATTTGTATTACGTTAGTGTTACTGACAGACACATCAAAATGTTTTCCTCGTTGGCAGGTGAGTTTAAACTACTCAGAACTTTCCTTCCTGACTTCTTCACTCATCACAAGATGAGAGTGGTGAAGCTGAGGAAGCTGGTCTGGAGGTTGATGGCCACTGAAGAGGAGCAGGAGCACCAGGTTAGAGAGACAGACCCTAAGTATTGTGTGTGTATGTACTGATCGATGCTACTGAATGTAATGTCATATATGAACACATAAATGATAAATGGAGACCTAGAATAGCAGGTCTCTGTCTTGTTTTCCTCCGTTTTGAGTCAGTACAGAACCGTAGTTATATTTCTCTTGTTTTACAGTGGGGCAAAAAAGTATTTAGTCAGCCACCAATTGTGCAAGTTCTCCCACTTAAAAAGATGAGAGAGGCCTGTAATTTTCATCATAGGTACACTTCAACTATGACAGACAAAATGAGAAAAAAAACACATTGTAGGATTTTTTATGAATTTATTTGCAAATTATGGTGGAAAATAAGTATTTGGTCAATAACAAAAGTTTATCTCAATACTTGTGGACAGGTGTCTTTTATACTGATAACAAGTTCAAACAGGTGCCATTAATACAGGTAACGAGTGGAGGACAGAGGAGCCTCTTAAAGAAGAAGTTACAGGTCTGTGAGAGCCAGAAATCTTGCTTGTTTGTAGGTGACCAAATACTTATTTTCCACCATAATTTGCAAATAAATTCATTAAAAATCCTACAATGTGATTTTCTGGATTTTTTTTTCTCATTATGTCTGTCATAGTTGAAGTGTACCTATGATGAAAATTATAGGCCTCTCTCATCTTTTTAAGTGGGAGAACTTGCACAATTGGTGGCTGACTAAATACTTTTTTTTGCCCCTCTGTACAGTGATGTAGTTCTGTCGTTAAGCTGTTGTTGTCTATTCATGTTCTGTATTATGCCCTGGTTGATATTGCGTGTGGGACCCAGGAAGAGTAGTTGTTGCTCTGGCAACAACTAACAGGGATCCTAATGAAATACCAAATGATCAACAGACACCGTTAGAGGTTTACATTTAACCTGGCCTTTAATCAATGGTTCTCCTTCATTATTATTATTAGAAAATGTGCCTCAATTTGAAATGAAATTTAAATAAAGTTGAATTTGATTTGATTTGAGCAGGAGCAGCAGCAGCACCCAGCCAGCAGCCTCTCCCAGTCCGGCCAGAGAGGCCTCTTGCAGGACCAGGTGAAGGACTGGATCAGGGATGCCTCAGAGGAAGACCTGAGGAGACTCCCTGAAATACTGAGGAAGACCCATCAGAGTGTGATGGCCGAGAGACTAGAGGGGAAGATGAGGGAGTTACAGGAAGCCTCTGATTGTAACTCGGTTAGAAACGGGGTGACCTCATCACCTCACTGTGATGTAGAAGAGGTTTCTCAATCTGAATAACTCACGGATTGGATACAGTACCATATAGCCTACAGTGATCATGAATATACTACTGTAAACCACTGTGCTGTATGCTGTATGCCTGTGTGTTCACTGGTCCAAAATACTGGTCAGTTATGGTTGTACAATGTGTCTGCTTTGTCCTGGTCAAATAATGAAACATTAATATCAGTCCTCAGGGAACGAGATGGTCCTTTTTCCTACTAAAGCCATGACACCACCTTCACACTGTCATCTAATACCTCACACAGTGGTTCTACCTTCATACTGTCATCTAATACCTCACACAGTGGTTGTACCTTCACACTGTCATTGTCTTCTTATCTAATACCTCACACAGTGGTTCTACCTTCACACTGTCGTTGTCTTATCTAATACCTCACACAGTGGTTCTCCCTTCACACTGTCGTTGTCTTCTTATCTAATACCACACACAGTGGTTCTACCTTCACACTGTCGTTGTCTTCTTATCTAATACCTCACACAGTGGTTCTCCCTTCATACTGTCGTTGTCTTCTTATCTAATACCACACACAGTGGTTCTACCTTCACACTGTCGTTGTCTTCTTATCTAATACCTCACACAGTGGTTCTACCTTCATACTGTTGTTGTCTTCTTATCTAATACCTCACACAGTGGTTCTACCTTCACACTGTCATTGTCTTCTTATCTAATACCTCACACAGTGGTTCTCCCTTCATACTGTCGTTGTCTTCTCATCTAATACCTCACACAGTGGTTCTACCTTCACACTGTCGTTGTCTTCTCATCTAATACCTCACACAGTGGTTCTCCCTTCATACTGTCATTGTCTTCTCATCTAATACCTCACACAGTGGTTCTCCCTTCATACTGTCATTGTCTTCTCATCTAATACCTCACACAGTGGTTTTAGTGTTAACAGAGAATTTTAATATTTCATCTGACAGTTAAGTGAATCATTTTAGTCGACAACTAGTAAACGTTTATGCACACACAACTAGGAGTCACCTCTTATCTCCTGTCAACAGATGTAAACCATGATGAGGCAACAGATGTAAATCAACAAGGAGTCACCTCTTATCTCCTATCTTATCTCCTATCTTATCTCCTATCCTATCTCCTATCTTATCTCCACCTCTTATCTCTCTGTTCCCCCAAACCTCCTCATGCCTCCTGTCAACAGATATATTGTAAAATATGATGTCATCAAGTAGTCAAGTCTTTCTACACTCATAAAGAGGTGACCCCCCCCACACTCATAAAGAGGTGAACCCCCCCCACCCTCATAAAGAGGTGACCCCCCCCCACACTCATAAAGAGGTGACCCCCCCCACACTCATAAAGAGGTCCCCCCCACCACACTCATAAAGAGGTGACCCCCCCCCACTCATAAAGAGGTGCCCCCCCACACTCATAAAGAGGTGACCCCCCCACCACACTCATAAAGAGGTGACCCCCCCCCACACTCATAAAGACGTGACCCCCCCCACACTCATAAAGAGGTGACCCTCCCCCCCACACTCATAAAGAGGTGACCCCCCCTCCCCCCCACACTCATAATGAGGTGACCCTCCCCCCCACACTCATAAAGAGGTGACCCTCCCCCCAACACTCATAAAGAGGTGACCCCCCCCCCACACTCATAAAGAGGTGACCCCCCCCCCCCCACACTCATAAAGAGGTGACCCCCCCCACACCCTAAACATCTCTCCATCCAACACCCAAACCTTCACCATGCAATATGTCAACAACAGGCTAGCCAGCGTGATTCATGTCTTCACAAGGCTCCTCCCAAACCTTCACCATACAATATGTCAACAACAGGCTAGCCAGCGTGATTCATGTCTTCACAAGGCTCCTCCCAAACCTTCACCATACAATATGTCAACAACAGGCTAGCCAGCGTGATTCATGTCTTCACAAGGCTCCTCTACAATTGTGGTGACACACCGTGGTACAGTTAGTGTGTTGGTTTGTGTTTATGTCCAACATACTATAACCAGGGTAAAGGTGACATAGAAACATATTTTACCTCATGGGGTCACTCAAAATGGCCGACTAGTTATTTCTATAGAGGGGAGGTGAGGTCCCCGTGTCTGACTGCTGAAGACAACCAGGTCAGGCCACCGTCATGTCTGGTTCCTGGGTCTCAAATGTTCCTCAAATTAGATCCTTTGAACCAATAGTGTGTGTGTGTTTGCGTGTGTGTTTGCGTGTGTGTGTGCGTGTGTGCGTGCGTGTGTGTGTGTTAATTAACCAATAGGGTCCGCTGATGGAGGTGAGGTGACTACTCAACCAAACGTTTGAAACCTCAAACCTGACACAGAGAAGCCACTAACCGGTGCTGTCCTTCTTCACCAAGCAGCAGAACACGTTAGGGACAGAAGGGGACAAACCTGACACAGAGAAGCCACTAACCGGTGCTGTCCTTCTTCACCAAGCAGCAGAACACGTTAGGGACAGAAGGGGACAAACCTGACACAGAGAAGCCACTAACCGGTGCTGTCCTTCTTCACCAAGCAGCAGAACACGTTAGGGACAGAAGGGGACAAACCTGACACAGAGAAGCCACTAACCGGTGCTGTCCTTCTTCACCAAGCAGCAGAACACGTTAGGGACAGAAGGGGACAAACCTGACACAGAGAAGCCACTAACCGGTGCTGTCCTTCTTCACCAAGCAGCAGAACACGTTAGGGACAGAAGGGGACAAACCTGACACAGAGAAGCCACTAACCGGTGCTGTCCTTCTTCACCAAGCAGCAGAACACGTTAGGGACAGAAGGGGACAAACCTGACACAGAGAAGCCACTAACCGGTGCTGTCCTTCTTCACCAAGCAGCAGAACACGTTAGGGACAGAAGGGGACAAACCTGACACAGAGAAGCCACTAACCGGTGCTGTCCTTCTTCACCAAGCAGCAGAACACGTTAGGGACAGAAGGGGACAAACCTGACACAGAGAAGCCACTAACCGGTGCTGTCCTTCTTCACCAAGCAGCAGAACACGTTAGGGACAGAAGGGGACAAACCTGACACAGAGAAGCCACTAACCGGTGCTGTCCTTCTTCACCAAGCAGCAGAACACGTTAGGGACAGAAGGGGACAAACCTGACACAGAGAAGCCACTAACCGGTGCTGTCCTTCTTCACCAAGCAGCAGAACACGTTAGGGACAGAAGGGGACAAACCTGACACAGAGAAGCCACTAACCGGTGCTGTCCTTCTTCACCAAGCAGCAGAACACGTTAGGGACAGAAGGGGACAAACCTGACACAGAGAAGCCACTAACCGGTGCTGTCCTTCTTCACCAAGCAGCAGAACACGTTAGGGACAGAAGGGGACAAACCTGACACAGAGAAGCCACTAACCGGTGCTGTCCTTCTTCACCAAGCAGCAGAACACGTTAGGGACAGAAGGGGACAAACCTGACACAGAGAAGCCACTAACCGGTGCTGTCCTTCTTCACCAAGCAGCAGAACACGTTAGGGACAGAAGGGGACAAACCTGACACAGAGAAGCCACTAACCGGTGCTGTCCTTCTTCACCAAGCAGCAGAACACGTTAGGGACAGAAGGGGACAAACCTGACACAGAGAAGCCACTAACCGGTGCTGTCCTTCTTCACCAAGCAGCAGAACACGTTAGGGACAGAAGGGGACAAACCTGACACAGAGAAGCCACTAACCGGTGCTGTCCTTCTTCACCAAGCAGCAGAACACGTTAGGGACAGAAGGGGACAAACCTGACACAGAGAAGCCACTAACCGGTGCTGTCCTTCTTCACCAAGCAGCAGAACACGTTAGGGACAGAAGGGGACAAACCTGACACAGAGAAGCCACTAACCGGTGCTGTCCTTCTTCACCAAGCAGCAGAACACGTTAGGGACAGAAGGGGACAAACCTGACACAGAGAAGCCACTAACCGGTGCTGTCCTTCTTCACCAAGCAGCAGAACACGTTAGGGACAGAAGGGGACAAACCTGACACAGAGAAGCCACTAACCGGTGCTGTCCTTCTTCACCAAGCAGCAGAACACGTTAGGGACAGAAGGGGACAAACCTGACACAGAGAAGCCACTAACCGGTGCTGTCCTTCTTCACCAAGCAGCAGAACACGTTAGGGACAGAAGGGGACAAACCTGACACAGAGAAGCCACTAACCGGTGCTGTCCTTCTTCACCAAGCAGCAGAACACGTTAGGGACAGAAGGGGACAAACCTGACACAGAGAAGCCACTAACCGGTGCTGTCCTTCTTCACCAAGCAGCAGAACACGTTAGGGACAGAAGGGGACAAACCTGACACAGAGAAGCCACTAACCGGTGCTGTCCTTCTTCACCAAGCAGCAGAACACGTTAGGGACAGAAGGGGACAAACCTGACACAGAGAAGCCACTAACCGGTGCTGTCCTTCTTCACCAAGCAGCACGTTAGGGACAGAAGGGGACAAACCACAATGTAAAAAAAGTTAAGTGCTTTAACTGGAAATGGTGGAGAGAAATGAAACATGAGGGAAAAAATGAAGGTCCACTTTAAAAATCTAGATTTAGGTCTTTTAGATAATTGTGTTTGTCTGTGTCCCAGACCTGCAGTCTTAAGTGATTTTCATCCTGTTTGTCATACATCTTCAGCCCGACACGTCACCATTTATAGTCAGTAATCAATGTAAAAAAAAAACCAACAACTTAAATTGCCACAAATAGCTTTTTAAATCTATTGATGAGTGTCTGAAATAGTCTCCTCTGAAATAGTCTTCTCTGAAATGGTCCAAACAACCCCTGGCTGTCATTGACCACTGTCTGTACGATTACAATTTCGGGGAGAGAGAACGAGAACAGAACTGAAACAATTATTTTAACTTCAGGACTTTCCCCAGGAAACGAACCGATCAGAAATCCCCCCGGGTGATGTTGTCCAGGGATGTCTCCCAAATGGAACCCCAGTCCATATATAGTGCACTACTTTTGACCAGAGTCCTATAGGGCCCTGATGCAAAGTAGTGCACTATATAGGGAATAGTGTTCCATTTGAGATGTAGCCCAAACCTCTACATGTTAAGGAGCATTCTGACATGGTTGTTTTCAACATCCCACATTTGTTCTTTCTCTGGCTATTTCTGCTTCATTCCACCATGACACACAATAGGTACTCTCTCTCTCTCTCTCTTTCTCCTCCCTCGCTCTCTCTCTCTCTTTCTCCCCCCTCGCTCTCTCTCTCTCTTTCTCACCCCCCCCTCTCTCTCTTTCTCCTCAATCGCTCTTTCTCTCTCTCTCTCTTTCTCACCCCCCCTCTCTCTCTAGCGCTCTCTCTTGTGCTCTCTCTCTCTTTCTCCCCCCTCTCTCTCTCTCTTTCTCACCCCCCCCTCTCTCTAGCTCTCTCTCTTGTGCTCTCTCTCTCTTTCTCCCCCCTCTCTCTCTCTTTCTCCCCCCTCGCTCTCTCTCTCTTGTGCTCTCTCTCTTGTGCCTCTCCCTCTCTCTCTCTTATGCTCTCCCTCTCTCTCTCTTGTGCTCTCCCTCTCTCTCTCTTGTGCTCTCCCTCTCTCTCTCTTATGCTCTCCCTCTCTCTCTCTTGTGCTCTCCCTCTCTCTCTCTTGTGCTCTCCCTCTCTCTCTCTTATGCTCTCCCTCTCTCTCTCTTATGCTCTCCCTCTCTCTCTCTTATGCTCTCCCTCTCTCTCTCGTGCTCTCTCTCTCTTTCTTTCTTTCGGTCTTTCTCAGAAGCTGGAGGCTGGAACAATCTGAATGTTCCAGATCGGTCCCAAACACAGTCACCCGAATTTCCACATTTTTTCCCCCTGCATTTTATTTTTGTGAAAGTGTGACTGTGTTTCTGCCTGACCACAATGCCTGAAAAACAAATATTTTTCCTTCTGGAATAAACACACAGATTACATCCTAAATTACACTCTATTTCCTATATAAGTGCACATATGTTGACCAAACCCCATAAAGGCTCTCATTAAAAGTAGTGCACTATATAGGAAGTAGGGTGTGATTTGGGAAACACAAACACACTTGGTTAAACTAGACACAATGAGCTCCGTTCCAGCTCTTTAGCTTTAAGGGATAATACACGTCATGTCTTCTGCTGTGAGCAGATCCGATGACAGAGTAGTAGATAAATATCCCCTGCATGATTACTGTGGTGTTCTGAGAAAGACAGGGAACCTGTGAGCACACAGCACGGCAGATAGTGTTACCATCTTCTGTTTCTAAGGGGTCAGTGTTGATATCAACAAAGCCAAAACAATGATTCTCAACCTTATATACCGAGTGAGGTTGTTATCTGTGTTGGGTGCCCAACATAGATATCTTTGACACTCGTGGGGGTGCCCTGATTTGTTATGGGTGTTCCCAGTACCCCCCCCCAACCCACCTGTAAGTTGAACCCTGCTGTCAACACAACTAATGTTCTGTAACTGAAATGGTACGTCTTGGAGAAAGACACCAAATAGCTCCCTTCTCACTAGTTTCAAATGAACAAGACAATCTCACCACTCAAGAATAAGGAACCGTTCCTCATCCCGGATGATGCTAGGCACAATTGGCCCAGCGTCGTCCGGGGTTTGGCCCGGGGTAGGGGGCCAAAACATTGTAAATACGAATTTGTTCTTTAACTGACTTGCCTATTGTAAAAAAATCTGCTCAGTACAAAGATTCTGATGTTGGACTCCTGATCAAAACCTGTCACTTTACTGCCATCTATTGGCAGGATTAAGTCATCATTTGTTATAATTTCCCATTTCTTTTCTTGACCAGACAGGGTCAACACTTTAGGGTAAATCTAACCTCATCACAAGACTAATTGCGGATAGCAATAGGAGGAAGTGTCTGGTAAACGAGATTAGGGTGAATCCATATTAAAAACAACGTAAACAGGACGTGCTGATTGGACTCCTGTCCTGTGGTAACGACTCAGTGATTTAAGATTGAAGTCAAGGTGATGGGTTGTGATGAACTTTATGCTCCATCCTGCTCACTGCATCACTGCGTCCCTGGGAGGGTTGCGTCACCTGAGTGGGTTGAGTCAACATCAACATTACCTACCCCATCAACATCACCTTCCCCATCAACATCACCTTCCCCATTAACATCACCTTCCCCATCAACATCAACATTACCTTCCCCATCAACATTACCTCCCCCATCAACATCAACATTACCTTCCCCATCAACATCACCTCCCCCATCAACATCAACATTACCTTCCCCATCAACATCACCTTCCCCATCAACATGACCTTCCCCCATCAACATCAACATTACCTTCCCCATCAACATCAACATCACCTTCCCCATCAACATCAACATTACCTTCCCCGTCAACATCAACATTACCTTCCCCATCAACATCATCATTACCCTTCCCATCAACATCATCATTACCTTCCCCATCAACATCATCATTACCTTCCCCATCAACATCATCATTACCTCCCCATCAACATCAACATTACCTACCCCATCAACATCAACATTACCTTCCCCATCAACATCAACATTACATTCCCCATCAGCATCAACATTACCTTCCCCATCAACATTACCTTCCCCATCAACGTCAACATTACCTTCCCCATCAACATTACCTTCCCCATCAACATTAACATTACCTTCCCCATCAACATCATCATTACCTTCCCCACCAACATCATCATTACCTTCCCCATCAACATCAACATTACCTTCCCCATCAACAACAACATTACCTTCCCCATCAACATCAACATTACCTTCCCCATCAACATCATCATTACCTTCCCCATCAACATCAACATTACCTTACCCATCAACATCATCATTACCTACCCCATCAACATCATCATTACCTTCCCCATCAACATCATCATTACCTTCCCCATCAACATCATCATTACCTACCCCATCAACATCATCATTACCTTCCCCATCAACATCATCATTCAAATCAAATCACATTTATTTATATAGCCCTTCGTACATCAGCTGATAACTCAAAGTGCTGTACAGAAACCCAGCCTAAAACCCCAAACAGCAAGCAATGCAGGTGTAGAAGCACGGTGGCTAGGAAAAACTCCCTAGAAAGGCCAATACCTAGGAAGAAACCTAGAGAGGAACCAGACTATGTGGGGTGGCCAGTCCTCTTCTGGATGTTCAAATGTTCATAAATGACCAGCATGGTCGAATAATAATAAGGCAGAACAGTTGAAACTGGAGCAGCAGCACAGTCAGGTGGAAGTTGAAACTGGAGCAGCAGCATGGCCAGGTGGACTGGGGACAGCAAGGAGTCATCATGTCAGGTAGTCCTGGGGCATGGTCCTAGGGCTCAGGTCAGTTGAAACTGGAACAGCAGCATGGCCAGGTGGACTGGGGACAGCAAGGAGTCATCATGCCAGGTAGTCCTGGGGCATGGTCCTAGGGCTCAGGTCCCCCGAGAGAAGGAGAGAATTAGAGAACGCACACTTAGATTCACACAGGACACCGAATAGGACAGGAGAAGTACTCCAGATATAACAAACTGACCCCAGCCCCCCGACACATAAACTACTGCAGCATAAATACTGGAGGCTGAGACAGGAGGGGTCAGGAGACACTGTGGCCCCATCCGAGGACACCCCCGGACAGGGCCAAACAGGAAGGATATAACCCCACCCACTTTGCCAAAGCACAGCCCCCACACCACTAGAGGGATATCTTCAACCACCAACTTACCATCCTGAGACAAGGCTGAGTATAGCCCACAAAGATCTCCGCCATGGCACAAACCAAGGGGGGGGCACCAACCCAGACAGGATGACCACAACAGTGAATCAACCCACTCAGGTGACGCACCCCCTCCAGGGACGGCATGAGGGAGCCCCAGCAAGCCAGTGACTCAGCCCCTGTAATAGGGTTAGAGGCAGAGAATCCCAGTGGAAAGAGGGGAACCGGCCAGGCAGAGACAGCAAGGGCGGTTCGTTGCTCCAGAGCCTTTCCGTTCACCTTCCCACTCCTGGGCCAGACTACACTCAATCATATGACCCACTGAAGAGATGAGTCTTCAGTAAAGACTTAAAGGTTGAGACCGAGTTTGCGTCTCTGACATGGGTAGGCAGACCGTTCCATAAAAATGGAGCTCTATAGGAGAAAGCCCTGCCTCCAGCTGTTTGCTTAGAAATTCTAGGGACAATTAGGAGGCCTGCGTCTTGTGACCGTAGCGTACGTGTAGGTATGTACGGCAGGACCAAATCAGAGAGATAGGTAGGAGCAAGCCCATGTAATGCTTTGTAGGTTAGCAGTAAAACCTTGAAATCAGCCCTTGCTTTGACAGGAAGCCAGTGTAGAGAGGCTAGCACTGGAGTAATATGATCACATTCTTTGGTTCTAGTCAGGATTCTAGCAGCCGTATTTAGCACTAACTGAAGTTTATTTAGTGCTTTATCCGGGTAGCCGGAAAATAGAGCATTGCAGTAGTCTAACCTAGAAGTGACAAAAGCATGGATTAATTTTTCTGCATCATTTTTGGACAGAAAGTTTCAGATTTTTGCAATGTTACGTAGATGAAAAAAAGCTGTCCTCGAAATGGTCTTGATATGTTCTTCAAAAGAGAGATCAGGGTCCAGAGTAACGCCGAGGTCCTTCACAGTTTTATTTGAGACGACTGTACAACCATTAAGATTAATTGTCAGATTCAACAGAAGATCTCTTTGTTTCTTGGGACCTAGAACAAGCATCTCTGTTTTGTCCGAGTTTAATAGTAGAAAGTTTGCAGCCATCCACTTCCTTATGTCTGAAACACATGCTTCTAGCGAGGGCAATTTTGGGGCTTCACCATGTTTCATTGAAATGTACAGCTGTGTGTCATCCGCATAGCAGTGAAAGTTTACATTATGTTTTCGAATAACATCCCCAAGAGGTAAAATATATAGTGAAAACAATAGTGGTCCTAAAACGGAACCTTGAGGAACACCGAAATGTACAGTTGATTTGTCAGAGGACAAACCATTCACAGAGATGGTAACCTTCCCCATCAACATCAACATTACCTTCCCCATCAACATTACCCCCCCATCAACATCAACATTACCTTCCCCATCAACATTACCTTCCCCATCAACATTACCTTCCCCATCAACATCAACATTACCTTCCCCATCAACATTACCTTCCCCACCAACATCATCATTATTTTTTCCTCCCCATCAACTTCATCACATTCATCTCCATCATCTTCACAATCATCAAATTCCTCCTCCTCTTCCTCATCATCATCATAATCTCTAGGCCAACCCTCCACTCCACTTCCACTCCCCCCTTTATTCCTATAGCAGGTAATGTAAAGCAGGTAGCCTTGTGCTTAAGAGTGTTGGGCCAGTAACTGAAAGGTCACTGGTTCGAATCCCTGAGCCAAATATGTGGACAAAAATCTGTCAATGTGCCCTTGAGCAAGGCACTTCAACCTTATAATACAGCATTAATACACAGTACAGCATGTAGCTTCACACAGCGCCAGCAGATGTCCCCTTCTCCTCGCTGCTGCTGCGCTCCTTGACCCGTCTACAGCCAGCCAGCCACGACGGCCCGGGCGTCGCAGGAGAGGAGGGGCTGGCGCATCACGGTCTGTAACGTACTACGAGGGCCCTGTGTGAGGGTGTGTGATTCTTCCGGTGGCGGTTCATTCTCGCGAGGTGAGCCCTGATGGTGTCATCTACTAGCCGTTAATCAGCGGATTCTCTGAGGAAATCTGTTATTTTTTAAATGTATGATTTTCCTATCCTGAGTTTTAGAAACGGACAGGAAACGGAGGGATATGCGCCCAGGCAAATGTGGATACATCTTACCGAAAACGCGAGGGGAGGGAAACATGTAACCGGGCGTTCGGAGCGGCACCTGACACTTCGCGAGCAGGACTCTCTGTCTGTTGTATCCACCCGTTATTTTATTATTTGAATTATTGACACACAGTATTTTTGTGTTTTCCGTTGGATATTATCGTCGAGCCAAGACTTCAAAAATGAGCGAGGAAGTATCAGAGGTCCCCAAAGAACTGCTGGGTAAGACATGTGAACACCGGTTTGTTAACGGTAGCTACTAACCGCTAGTAAAGGCAACCCGCTGTGTCTTATTGTGATCCAGGGAAACCCACGGGCTTGTAATGATGCGGGATATTACTGTGTGGCAAAATGTAGTTACTGATATTTCAGTAATAACCATCCAACAGAGAAACGCTGTATTCGGCGAATTCCATTGTTTAGACTATCATTTAACATTTAACCAGACTGGCTGGGTTTAGCGACATAAAATCGTATAATAGCAGAAAAATCGTTTAGATATAGAGACATCCCAGTGTCTCAGTGAGATTGTCTTTCATCCGTTTTTAAATCGTGTCTTTATCCCAGTAAATCATTGTCCCGTTGTATTGGGCTACAGTATTATTAAACCCGTGAGTACATCTCTAACGGTTTGGAAACCTCAGGCATGGCGGAGTGTAGCTTCAGACGGTCTTTGTAGGTGTTTTTTTTATGTTTCTCTCTGGTAATCACCTTGTAAAACGTAGAATATCTGAGCTAATGTCACCTACGTGTAACATCAGTCAGGTAACTCATCTCGTTCAAACCTCATGGTCCACGTGTGTGTCTGTGTTATTAGTCCCCACGACATCAGATGGACCTGCACCTGCTGGATGTAGAGGAGTTGATGTAAAGGACAAGTCATGATACAGTGTAGTCCTTAAAGCATGGTGTGTGCTCATTGGCCTTTATGCTATACAGTGTAGTCCTAAAGCATGGTGTGTGTTCATTGGCCTTTATGCTATACAGTGTAGTCCTAAAGCATGGTGTGTGTTCATTGGCCTTTATGCTATACAGTGTAGTCCTAAAGCACAGTGTGTGTTCATTGGCCTTTATGCTATACAGTGTAGTCCTAAAGCTAGGTGTGTGTTCATTGGCCTTTATGCTATACAGTGTAGTCCTAAAGCACGGTGTGTGTTCATTGGCCTTTATGCTATACAGTGTAGTCCTAAAGCATGGTGTGTGTTCATTGGCCTTTATGCTATACAGTGTAGTCCTAAAGCATGGTGTGTGTTCATTGGCCTTTATGCTATACAGTGTAGTCCTAAAGCACGGTGTGTGTTCATTGGCCTTTATGCTATACAGTGTAGTCCTAAAGCATGGTGTGTGTTCATTGGCCTTTATGCTATACAGTGTAGTCCTAAAGCATGGTGTGTGTTCATTGGCCTTTATGCTATACAGTGTAGTCCTAAAGCATGGTGTGTGTTCATTGGCCTTTATGCTATACAGTGTAGTCCTAAAGCATGGTGTGTGTTCATTGCTGATTGGGTAGCGTATTAAACACTTTGCATTAATTGGCCTTTATGCCATACCAGAGGAGTTACACTGTAACTAAAATGTAATTACCTAGCTGTGACCCTATAGGCATAACAGTGTTCAATAATCACATCCAAATGTTATTTATCACATGTGCTGAATACAACAGATGTAGTAGACCTTACAGTGAAATGCTGAATACAACAGGTGTAGTAGACCTTACAGTGAAATGCAGAATACAACAGGTGTAGTAGACCTTACAGGGAAATGCTGAATACAACAGGTGTAGTAGACCTTACAGTGAAATGCCGAATACAACAGGTGTAGTAGACCTTACAGGGAAATGCCGAATACAACAGATGTAGTAGACCTTACAGTGAAATGCTGAATACAACAGGTGTAGTAGACCTTACAGTGAAATGCTGAATACAACAGGTGTAGTAGACCTTACAGGGAAATGCCGAATACAACAGATGTAGTAGACCTTACAGTGAAATGCTGAATACAACAGGTGTAGTAGACCTTACAGTGTAATGCTGAATACAACAGATGTAGTAGACCTAACAGTGAAATGCTGAATACAACAGGTGTAGTAGACCTTACAGTGAAATGCTGAATACAACAGGTGTAGTAGACCTAACAGTGAAATGCTGAATACAACAGGTGTAGTAGACCTTACAGTGAAATGCTGAATACAACAGGTGTAGTAGACCTTACAGTGAAATGCTGAATACAACAGGTGTAGTAGACCTTACAGTGAAATGCTGAATACAACAGGTGTAGGTAGACCTTACAGTGAAATGCAGAATACAACAGGTGTAGTAGACCTTACAGTGAAATGCAGAATACAACAGGTGTAGTAGACCTTACAGTGAAATGCTGAATACAACAGGTGTAGTAGACCTAACAGTGAAATGCTGAATACAACAGGTGTAGTAGACCTTACAGTGAAATGCTGAATACAACAGGTGTAGGTAGACCTTACAGTGTAATGCTGAATACAACAGGTGTAGGTAGACCTTACAGTGAAATGCTGAATACAACAGGTGTAGTAGACCTTACAGTGAAATGCTGAATACAACAGGTGTAGTAGACCTTACAGTGAAATGCTGAATACAACAGGTGTAGTAGACCTTACAGTGAAATGCTGAATACAACAGGTGTAGTAGACCTTACAGTGAAATGCTGAATACAACAGGTGTAGTAGACCTTACAGGGAAATGCTGAATACAACAGGTGTAGTAGACCTTACAGTGAAATGCTGAATACAACAGGTGTAGTAGACCTTACAGTGTAATGCTGAATACAACAGGTGTAGTAGACCTTACAGGGAAATGCTGAATACAACAGATGTAGTAGACCTTACAGGGAAATGCTGAATACAACAGGTGTAGTAGACCTTACAGGGAAATGCCGAATACAACAGATGTAGTAGACCTTACAGTGAAATGCAGAATACAACAGGTGTAGTAGACCTTACAGTGAAATGCTGAATACAACAGGTGTAGTAGACCTAACAGTGAAATGCTGAATACAACAGGTGTAGTAGACCTTACAGTGAAATGCTGAATACAACAGGTGTAGGTAGACCTTACAGTGTAATGCTGAATACAACAGGTGTAGGTAGACCTTACAGTGAAATGCTGAATACAACAGGTGTAGTAGACCTTACAGTGAAATGCTGAATACAACAGGTGTAGTAGACCTTACAGTGAAATGCTGAATACAACAGGTGTAGTAGACCTTACAGTGAAATGCTGAATACAACAGGTGTAGTAGACCTTACAGTGAAATGCTGAATACAACAGGTGTAGTAGACCTTACAGTGACATGCTGAATACAACAGGTGTAGTAGACCTTACAGTGTAATGCTGAATACAACAGGTGTAGTAGACCTTACAGTGAAATGCTGAATACAACAGGTGTAGTAGACCTTACAGTGAAATGCTGAATACAACAGGTGTAGTAGACCTTACAGTGAAATGCTGAATACAACAGGTGTAGGTAGACCTTACAGTGAAATGCTGAATACAACAGGTGTAGTAGACCTTACAGTGAAATGCTGAATACAACAGGTGTAGTAGACCTTACAGTGAAATGCTGAATACAACAGGTGTAGTAGACCTTACAGTGAAATGCTGAATACAACAGATGTAGTAGACCTTACAGTGAAATGCTGAATACAACAGGTGTAGTAGACCTTACAGTGAAATGCTGAATACAACAGGTGTAGTAGACCTTACAGTGAAATGCTGAATACAACAGGTGTAGGTAGACCTTACAGTGAAATGCTGAATACAACAGGTGTAGTAGACCTTACAGTGAAATGCTGAATACAACAGATGTAGGTAGACCTTACAGTGAAATGCTGAATACAACAGGTGTAGGTAGACCTTACAGGGAAATGCTGAATACAACAGGTGTAGTAGACCTTACAGTGAAATGCTGAATACAACAGGTGTAGTAGACCTTACAGTGAAATGCTGAATACAACAGGTGTAGTAGACCTAACAGTGAAATGCTGAATACAACAGGTTGTAGTAGACCTTACAGTGAAATGCTGAATACAACAGGTGTAGTAGACCTTACAGTGAAATGCTGAATACAACAGGTGTAGTAGACCTTACAGTGAAATGCTGAATACAACAGATGTAGTAGACCTTACAGTGAAATGCTGAATACAACAGGTGTAGTAGACCTTACAGTGAAATGCTGAATACCACAGGTGTAGTAGACCTTACAGTGAAATGCTGAATACAACAGGTGTAGTAGACCTAACAGTGAAATGCTGAATACAACAGGTGTAGTAGACCTTACAGTGAAATGCTGAATACAACAGGTGTAGTAGACCTTACAGTGAAATGCTGAATACAACAGGTGTAGTAGACCTTACAGTGAAATGCTGAATACAACAGGTGTAGTAGACCTTACAGTGTAATGCTGAATACAACAGGTGTAGTAGACCTTACAGTGAAATGCTGAATACAACAGGTGTAGTAGACCTTACAGTGAAATGCTGAATACAACAGGTGTAGGTAGACCTTACAGTGAAATGCTGAATACAACAGATGTAGTAGACCTTACAGTGAAATGCTGAATACAACAGGTGTAGTAGACCTAACAGTGAAATGCTGAATACAACAGGTGTAGTAGACCTTACAGTGAAATGCTGAATACAACAGGTGTAGTAGACCTTACAGTGAAATGCTGAATACAACAGGTGTAGTAGACCTTACAGTGAAATGCCGAATACAACAGGTGTAGTAGACCTTACAGTGAAATGCTGAATACAACAGGTGTAGTAGACCTTACAGTGAAATGCTGAATACAACGGTGTAGTAGACCTTACAGTGAAATGCTGAATACAACAGGTGTAGTAGACCTTACAGTGAAATGCTGAATACAACAGGTGTAGTAGACCTTACAGTGAAATGCTGAATACAACAGGTGTAGTAGACCTTACAGTGAAATGCTGAATACAACAGGTGTAGTAGACCTTACAGTGAAATGCTGAATACAACAGATGTAGTAGACCTTACAGTGAAATGCTGAATACAACAGGTGTAGGTAGACCTTACAGTGAAATGCTGAATACAACAGGTGTAGTAGACCTTACAGTGAAATGCTGAATACAACAGGTGTAGTAGACCTTACAGTGAAATGCTGAATACAACAGGTGTAGGTAGACCTTACAGTGAAATGCTGAATACAACAGGTGTAGTAGACCTTACAGTGAAATGCTGAATACAACAGGTGTAGGTAGACCTTACAGTGAAATGCTGAATACAACAGGTGTAGTAGACCTTACAGTGAAATGCTGACTACAACAGGTGTAGTAGACCTTACAGTGAAATGCTTACTTACAAGCCCTTAACCAACAATGCAGTTTCAAGAAAAATACGTGTTAAGAAATTATTTACTAAAATAAACTGAAGGTAAACATAAATAAATTATAGAAAAATAGCAAATAATTAAAGAGCGGGGTCACCGGTTAGTCGAGGTCATTGAGGTAATATGTACATGAATGTATAGTTAAAGTGACTATGCATAGATGATAAACAGAGAATAGCAGCAGAGTAACAATTGGGGGGAGGGGAGGGGGTGGGGGGGTCAATGCAAATAGTCTGGGTAGCCATTTGATTGGCTGTTCAGGAGTCTTATGGCTTAGACGGTAGAAGCTGTTTAGAAGCCTCTTGGACCTGGACTTGGCTCTCCGGTAACATCTAAACAATGTAGGACTACAACGTAAATAAATAATTGATTGAATTGTATTGAAAGGAAGCTGGTCAAATCCTGACTCAAGTTACTAGTTTAGTTGCATGTAAGGACACCAGATTACACCAAACCGTGGATAAAGACCTCTCTGTTTCACAGTGATATGATAGGATTCGGCTTGGTGACTTTTACCCTCCCGATATGACACCAGACGTGTGTAGTTGACGTTAGACGTTTCTAGATTCCAGTATCATTGAGGTTGATCGACCAGCTCCTGATAAACTCACACTCTGTCCTCATGATGGAATTATGTTTGGAAGCACCACAGTAACACAAGCAGTTGTAAAAGCAGAACAGTATTGGGGCCAGTTCTCCCATCAGAACAATCATGCATTGTGATGGTGTGACTGAGAGAATGAGGGCTGACATAACATCATGCATTGTGATGGTGTGACTGAGAGAATGAGGGCTGACATAACATCATGCGTTGTGATGGTGTGACTGAGAGAATGAGGGCTGACATAACATCATGCATTGTGATGGTGTGACTGAGAGAATGAGGGCTGACATAACATCATGCATTGTGATGGTGTGACTGAGAGAATGAGGGCTGACATAACATCATGCGTTGTGATGGTGTGACTGAGAGAATGAGGGCTGACATAACATCATGCATTGTGATGGTGTGACTGAGAGAATGAGGGCTGACATAACATCATGCATTGTGATGGTGTGACTGAGAGAATGAGGGCTGACATAACATCATGTGTTGTGATGGTGTGACTGAGAGAATGAGGGCTGACATAACATCATGCATTGTGATGGTGTGACTGAGAGAATGAGGGCTGACATAACATCATGCATTGTGATGGTGTGACTGAGAGAATGAGGGCTGACATAACATCATGCGTTGTGATGGTGTGACTGAGAGAATGAGGGCTGACATAACATCATGCATTGTGATGGTGTGACTGAGAGAATGAGGGCTGACATAACATCATGCATTGTGATGGTGTGACTGAGAGAATGAGGGCTGACATAACATCATGTGTTGTGATGGTGTGACTGAGAGAATGAGGGCTGACATAACATCATGTGTTGTGATGGTGTGACTGAGAGAATGAGCGCTGACATAACATCATGCGTTGTGATGGTGTGACTGAGAGAATGAGGGCTGACATAACATCATGCATTGTGATGGTGTGACTGAGAGAATGAGGGCTGACATAACATCATGCGTTGTGATGGTGTGACTGAGAGAATGAGGGCTGACATAACATCATGCATTGTGATGGTGTGACTGAGAGAATGAGGGCTGACATAACATCATGCATTGTGATGGTGTGACTGAGAGAATGAGGGCTGACATAACATCATGTGTTGTGATGGTGTGACTGAGAGAATGAGGGCTGACATAACATCATGCATTGTGATGGTGTGACTGAGAGAATGAGGGCTGACATAACATCATGCGTTGTGATGGTGTGACTGAGAGAATGAGGGCTGACATAACATCATGTGTTGTGATGGTGTGACTGAGAGAATGAGGGCTGACATAACATCATGTGTTGTGATGGTGTGACTGAGAGAATGAGCGCTGACATAACATCATGCGTTGTGATGGTGTGACTGAGAGAATGAGGGCTGACATAACATCATGTGTTGTGATGGTGTGACTGAGAGAATGAGGGCTGACATAACATCATGTGTTGTGATGGTGTGACTGAGAGAATGAGGGCTGACATAACATCATGTGTTGTGACATCACAGTCAACGGCAATAGAACAGAACAGGGGAGTGACGGTAGAATGAGGATCTCATTTCTTCTAGGAGCTGTTGTAACACATAGCAGCATGGAGCAGTCAGTCAGCACGGAGCAGTCAGTCAGCATGGAGCAGCCAGCACAGAGCAGTCAGTCAGCACGGAGCAGTCAAATCAAATCAAATCAAATTTATTTATATAGCCCTTCGTACATCAGCTGATATCTCAAAGTGCTGTACAGAAACCCAGCCTAAAACCCCAAACAGCAAGCAATGCAGGTGGAGAAGCACGGAGCAGTCAGTCAGCACGGAGCAGTCAGCACAGAGCAGTCAGCACAGAGCAGTCAGTCAGCACGGAGCAGTCAGTCAGCATGGAGCAGCCAGCACAGAGCAGTCAGTCAGCACGGAGCAGTCAGTCAGCACGGAGCAGCCAGTCAGCACGGAGCAGCCAGTCAGCACGGAGCAGTCAGTCAGCACGGAGCAGTCAACACGGAGCAGTCAATCAGCACAGAGCAGTCAGTCAGCATGGAGCAGTCAGTCAGCACAGATCAGTCAACACGGAGCAGTCAGTCAGCATGGAGCAGTCAGTCAGCATGGATCAGTCAGCCAGCACGGAGCAGTCAGCCAGCACGAAGCAGTCAGCCAGCATGAAGCAGTCAGCCAGCATGAAGCAGTCAGCAGTCAGTCAGCACGGAGCAGTCAGTCAGCACAGAGCAGTCAGTCAGCACAGAGCAGTCAACACGGAGCAGTCAGTCAGCATGGAGCAGTCAGCAGTCAGTCAGCATGGAGCAGTCAGCACGGAGCAGTCAGTCAGCACGGAGCAGTCAGCATGGAGCAGTCAGCCAGCATGAAGCAGTCAGCCAGCATGGAGCAGTCAGCATGGAGCAGTCAGTCAGCACGGAGCAGTCAGCATGGAGCAGTCAGTCAGCACGGAGCAGTCAGTCAGCACGGAGCAGTCAGCATGGAGCAGTCAGTCAGCACGGAGCAGTCAGCATGGAGCAGTCAGCATGGAGCAGTCGGTCAGCACAGAACAGTCAGCATGATAATTCTCTGTCAGAACACACCAGGAAGAGAAAGTAGCTGCATTGTCTGAGTGATGCTCATTGTTCTGTTCTCTCTCTCTCACACACGCACAGACGCACACACACACAACCAGGAGGATGCTCTCATAGCCCTCACCTGGATTGTGTGTGTGTGTGTGTGTGTGTGTGTGTGTGTGTGTGTGAGAGGGAGGGAGGGAGGGTGAGAGAGAGGGGGGGGGGTGAGAGAGAGAGAGAGCAAGTGAAAGAGCAACAGCGAGAGGAGAACACTGATTTGCCTGAGCAACTTTCTCTTTGTCTGACGACTCCGAGGCTTGTCAGCTTATCACCAGCTGGCACAAGGCCAAGCACCAGGGTGAAAGGGTCACATCTTAGGAAGTTTACAGATCATGGCTCCTAATTGATTGTTACAACAACAGAACAACACCTGTGTTCCCAGAGAGGGTTTGACCCAGGCCCAGTCACAGTGAAGGAGTTAGCTAATGTTCGAGCAGTCACACAGTCACAGCCAGAACAGTTATACCAAACTCCCCCATACAGACCAGACTCCAGAATTAGGAGTACAGTGTGAAGAGAGGGGGTAGAGACAGAGCGAAAGCAACAGAGAGAAAGAGAGAGAGACAGAGCGAGAGCTACAGAGAGAACCAGAGAGAGAGAGAGAGAGAGAGAGAGAGAGAGACAGAGCGAAAGCTACAGAGAGACAGAGAGAGAGAGAGACAGAGAGAGAGAGAGAGACAGAGCGAAAGAGAGAGAGAGAGAGATACAGAGAGAGAGAGCTACAGAGAGAGAGAGCTACAGAGAGAGAGAGCTACAGAGAGAGACAGAGCTACAGAGAGAGAGAGAGCTACAGAGAGAGAGAGAGCTACAGAGAGCTACAGAGAGAGAGCGACAGAGAGAGAGAGACAGAGAGAGAGCTACAGAGAGATACAGAGAGAGCTACAGAGAGACAGAGAGAGATAGCTACAGAGATATACAGAGAGAGAGCTACAGAGAGATACAGAGAGAGAGAGAGAGAGATACAGAGAGTGAGAGCTACAGAGAGAGAGAGATACAGAGAGAGCTACAGAGAGAGACAGAGAGAGATACAGAGATATATAGAGAGAGAGATACAGAGAGAGACAGAGAGAGAGAGAGAGCTACAGAGAGAGAGAGAGCTACAGAGAGAGAGCTACATAGACAGAGAGACAGAGAGAGAGCTACATAGACAGAGAGAGAGAGCTACAGAGAGAGTGAAAGAGAGACCGAGAGAGAGAGAAGCTTCTGATAGGAAGAAGCTAGAAGCTTCTGATAGGCTAATTGACCTCATTTGAGGCTTTTGGAGGTGTACCTGTGGATGTATTTCAAGGCCTACCTTCAAACTCAGTGCCTCTTTGCTTGACATCATGGGAAAATCAAAAGAAATCAGACCTCAGAAAAAAAATTGTAGATCTCCACAAGTCTGGTTCATCCTTGGGAGCAATTTCCAAATGCCTGAAGGTAACACGTTCATCTGTACAAACAATAGTATGCAAGTATAAACACCATGGGACCACGCAGCCATCATACTGCTCAGGAAGGAGATGCATTCTGTCTCCTAGAGATGAACGTACTTTGGTGCGAAAAGTGCAAATCAATCCCAGAACAACAGCAAAGGACCTTGTGAAGATGCTGGAGGAAACAGGTACCAAAGGATCTATATCCACAGTAAAACGAGTCCTTTATCAACACAACCTGAAAGGACGCTCAGCAAGGAAGGCACTGCTCCAAAACCGCCATAAAAAAACCAGACTATACGGTTTGCAACTGCACATGGGGACAAAGATCATACATTTTGGAGAAATGTCCTCTGGTCTGATGAAACAAAAATATAACTATTTGGCCATACAGACCATCGTTATGTTTGGAGGATAAAGGGGGAGGCTTGCAAGCCGAAGAACACCATCCCAACCGTGAAGCACGGGGGTGGCAACATCATGTTGAGGGTGTGCTTTGCTGCAGGAGAAACTGGTGCACTTCACAAAATAGATGGCATCATGAGTAGAGGTCGACCGATTATGATTTTTCAACGCCGATACCAATTATTGGAGGACCAAAAAAGTCGATACAGATTAATCGGCCGA